>NW_022720123.1:458887-528702 GCF_011630105.1 Anneissia japonica | reverse complement strand
TAATATTAATTAATATTTAAGCGTCTGTAAGGGATGATTGATGGCATTTCATTCTCAATAAAACGCAAATTACAAAAATGCAGATTTTTGCGCAATGAAATAATTATTTTTCGTCATCGAACTAAACATTGACCGGAACTAAACCAGATTTAGTGCTAACAATCGTCGAAGCTTATTCGATGGCGACTAGCAACTCTTTTGGATTTTCGAAAAAAAATAAAACAACTGTAATACGTGATTATCTTATTGTAACATGCGCCGTTGCCTTTCAAATGAATTCAGACCATTATATAGATATTCATAATGATACTCAGAGAAGCTATAGATGGCAGTGTCGGAGCAAGTTGGGAGACATTCTAGCAACTTGGTAGCCAGTATGTCTGGGCATTTCATATCTGAAAGAATATTTACGGCTGTCGAAAACAATAGATATTGTGTATTCACCGTTTTTAGGAACGGAATTAGTGTGGCAGATGTTGTGTGAATTCATGTCAGACAGCATGTTGGCTTGTTGTTATTCATTTATGATTTCAAACGGGAATTCCTCCGCCCATGCTCACAAAACGGCTATTGACATCAATCACTGTTGGCCTTATACAAATTCTAACAAAATAAATAAAATCAAAATTTTATAAGATAGCGTCATGCGTTTCTATATGTAGTTATAGAATATATAGTACCTCCATACAATTGCATATTTGCGAACATCTAGGCATAAATTTATGAATAATTTTGAAATTATGACGTGTACCAAGCTACCAACATCGCTATATTATCTCTAAATAAATAATCACAAAAAAATAATATTCACATTAATTGAAATTTTATAATACTAATACATTATAACCAAATATCTTGTTCGTGAATTATCTAAATCCTTAATTAACTTCTGGTAAAATGTATTGTTGAATTGATGTTCTTTAGCGAAGCCAGAAATGCTTAAAAAATATCTATGCTAAAAGCCTATAAAAACCAAATAATTATTAGGTAATGACTTATTTTACTAGGTCAATGCCGTTATTCAAGGTTACAGTATTGTATAAACAATTATTAGTTAATACACATTATGGTAAGCAAGAAATATTATAGCGCCCTCAATGACGTTTGCATAGCGTAGCATCAGATTTTGCCTTATCAACACAAGAACACTGCTTATTATACCGCTTATTATTAAGTCAAAAGTTAAGCCAACGACGCGTTAAATCTTATTTCCAAAACAGCACCTGTTATGTATTTATTGAGTTAAGAAACTTTGAAAGCAGTAGTACATATTGGCAATTTAAAGAATTACTTTTAAAATAGGCTTAAAGTCGCCTACAGATGCACATTCTTGGGCCGATATAATAAGTGTGTGACGAAGCTCTTCGAAAACTCAAGCAGGACCACGCCAAAAATAAGCTTGGTCTGAGGTACTGTATATATTAAGATATCTCGATAGTCTAAATTAGGTTTACCACCTTTGTATGTATATCTTAAAGCAAAGCTCCGCTCAGAAGCGATTAATGAGATACAGATTTTTTAATATTTAAAAACTGGGGGAAAAGGGGCGTAACCACCCATTCTCCGCCCAGTTTATAAATATTAGAAAATCTGTATCTCAGCTTCTCCCGAGTTTTTCGAATATGCTTTTTGTGTCTTAAAAATCAGTTGTACAAATAAATACAAAAAATCTGTCTCTCAACCGCTCCCGAGTTTTCGGCAAATCATGTTTTTTTTTTTTTGTCTTAAAAAAAATCAGTACTACAACATATATAAATGTTTGTTTATCTGGAGCCTGGCTTTAAAATCGAGTGTTTTTTTCCCTTCTCAGTTCTGCACATATAGCTGAATCGTTTGCTGACACCAGTAAACTCTTTGCAAACGTCTTGGTCGACGATTGATCCTATAACTTCACAAGAACCTTGCAAACGTTTTTCTTTACGGACATGTTCTAACTATTATCGATGAAATTATATTACAGAATTACATTTTGACAACTGAGAGAATGTAGAAAAGCATTATCTTTTTATATTATTATTATTATTCAATTCATTCCAATTCACATTTATTTGTCCAAAAGGAAATTACATTGAGAAAAGTCATTGCTCATAAAATTACAACAATATTTATTATGAACATAAACAGGCTGTGACGGACGAGATTATTTATTCGGATAACGGCCCCTAGAATAAGCTCCCCATCTAGAGACCCATTTGGAATAAACACTTCCCGGCCCTCGAACAAACGCTCCGAGGCGTTAAAGTTTTCCTCGAAAAAACTGCCCACTAAATGACTGTAAACCAATCCAATGGAAGCACTGTACTGTATATGGAAGCAACATCATTCTCTACATAGAGGGCGTTTAAATCGGCTGCTGTCTCTTATACACATCTACACAACAATGTCCTAGGGGGTCTGGTGGCATGCCCCCGCGAAATTTTTGTGTTCTAGACGCCCGAAAATAACATTTGAGGCGTTGTGGGCTATCATTTTTTTTCTTTTTCTTTCTTTTTTTTCTTTTTTCCCCTTTTTTTCTCTCCCAAAATGGGGGGCCGGGGCCGGGCCGGCGCCGCCCCCCCCCCCTAAATCCGCCCCTGATTATTATGATTATTATATAAACAAAGGAAGCAATTAAAACATTCAAAGTTCCTATAAAATTTAAGATTTTAAATATTCAAAAGTTACATTTTAAAAGAAGTGAAATTCTAAATTGCACAAATTACAACAAACAATTGGCAGGACATCATAATGTATAAAGAAAATTATTCAATTAAACATTCAATTACACAAGACGAAACTAGCGACCCAAACACTTGACATTTAAACGACAAAGGTATAGGCATACTGTACATACAAGGAAAGACAGTTTCCTTCGAATAAACACCCATTAAATACCCTTCTCAACAATAAACGCCCGGGGCGTTTATTCGAATATATACGGTAGGCCTATATTCAAGTTCTTATGTTCAAAACACGTCAACCCTGCTGTTTGGCTCTCTCTCGGTTTTTATGCGGAAATGGTTGTCGTGACGAACTAATTCACAGCGACAATGGACTGCTGAAGAAGAATTAAAACGTGCCTTTGTTAATATTCTGCAATTTTTTTAATCATCAAAACAGCAGTAATATATATTATAATATCAATCATTATTATTTTAGATACACACCGCTCAGAGGCTAATTGTCATGGTTCGTTTCATTATAATTAATCCCGCCGTTGCTATTATGGTAATACACAATAGAAAAGGGGGAATATCAACCTTTGCTGTATCGTAATGACATGAATTATTCATACAAAATTTTCTTTACTGTAATCAATTCCTTTGGATTCATATTAATGAAATCTTGCACACGAGCTCAATCCCCCGTTGTACGGCTTTGTCTTGTCGGTCGGCGAGTTTCTACCCGAAAACGTTAATGTTTAGGTGTATAATCTTGCGTCTTATATGAAAATACGGTTGTAGATTCATTACTGAATGCATAGTTATGTTGATGTGTTAATGATGATGTCTTAAACTATGACCACCCAACATAGTGCATTGAACTATAGATATAGGCCTAATTAATGCGGTATGTCGGAGTTGTTTTTTTGGCTTGCCTTCCAATGTGTAGTAAAAGGATAATAATACAGCGATTTAAAATTAGTCCATGTTTCTGAATAAATGAATAACAAAAGAAGTACCGAATGCAGCTACTGAACTCAAGACTAGCACAGAATTATTGCAATTGTTTGAATATATTATAAATATTGAACTATGTCAAGTCACGTGAAAAATATACTCAATTGTATACTCTCAGTGAATGGCAATTAATTTGTAAAATTATCAGCGCCAATATTATATTACCAGCAATGAACACCTTCGGTACATGTTTTGGTCTTTTACAAAGATTTTATTACACTTAAAAATGTCTGTGGGTGAGAGCTGAAGATTTACAGTAGTGTCTGTAAATCAATATAAAATAGATAACCTCTTAAGCTCCAACGAGCTTTGCTTTGCACAGACAGGCCATTTCCCCTGCAGTCCAATGGCTTCCTAAATCACTCTTTGAACCCTGCCTGCCAAGTTAATCGGGGTACAAATTCTTCACCCTGCAACCGTTTAGGTTACTAGAGTGCGATGGGAGTGCTTACATAGGCTTATACCGGTATTTAAAAAATACAGTGCCTGGCTTGTAATACAGTATTACTATAGAGGGCGTTTAAATCGACTGTGCGCTTCACTCTAAGTTCAGCTAGACTTTTAATACTGTCGTCGTCTGCTTGAACTCACCCGTAGACATTATTTGGCATGTTAAGAAGCCTAGTCTTATTAAGTCTGTAAAACTAGGGCGTTTTCTTGAAGTTTAAAAGCACACATAATAACAAGCTTAATTTTATCGATTGTTTATATTCACGACTGCATTTGATCTGGCGATTTCATAGCCAACGCATGTCAAGTTGACAGAATGAAAGCAATCAATATGTGATTTTAGCTTACAGTATTTGTAAATGTATTGATATTCACCATTATTTTAAATGATTTTAACGTTTTTTATGTTAGGGAAGTCTCATAGTGTGGTAAATTTTGTTATTTTAAAACTTCGCGTAGGTCTGCTTTGGTACTGTAAAAATGACATCGTTTTCGTTACCATACTGTCTAAAGATATATGAAATTGGTTTATAATTATCTTTTTTCAATGGATTTCACATTAATAACATTATAGGCCAAATAATGTATTGGGTTGCGATTTTGCAATTAAACTTATATTATTATATTACATTTGATATGCAATTTTCACTTCTTTCTATAATTATTCACATTTCTGTAGCTTCGGAACATTGATTAATGTAGGCCTATTTAAACACAGCAATTGTCCTTTTCATTATGTTTCCATTAATAAGAGAAACATGATATGGATTACATTATTGTGGACTCATTTACCGTATCTTTTCTGCATTTTTTATTGACCAATAAATACTGTTACATCTTTACGATGCTTAGTTTCATGATATTTATTTTTGATATAATAGGCCCCAGGCCTATACTGCGTTTCCAATGCACCCAGATAATCACGTGATCATAAATAATTAAGAAGCATTAGATCTACATTAAACATTAAGCCCTAATGTGTTAACAAGTTTTGATTATCGACGTTTTAGTTATAACGTTAGATAACAGCATCGTGTCCCACATGCTACACTGGTTTCGAATACGTAGCCACTCCAAAATCAGCTTGAAACGTTTTTGAAACATGAGCTTTTTAATACTTTCTGTCTACCGACGTGATGGTTAGTCAGATTCAGATGAATTTTATTTTGTCATATACATACGGGGAAAGAGCATTCTCCGTTGCTGCTCCCAAGGTGTGGAATAGCTTGCCTATTTTTGTTCGTGAGTCTCCTTCTGTTGAGATCTTTAAGAATTGTCTTAAGACTCTACTTAAATTTGCAAATTTCTAGCGCATAGAGACCTATGTATTATGCGCTTTACAAATCCCACTTATTATTATTATTATTATTATTATTATTATTATTATTATTATTATTATTATTATTATTATTATTATTATGTTTCTACCTGGATTATTAGTAACAATCACAAAAAAACAAAACAATATAAATATAGCACTAACACTATAACAGTAATATGCAATATTATAAACAATGACAGAGTTGAATTTGAGTATTTATGATCCTTATAATTATTTAAATTTTTCTTCATCAGATATACAGCCAAACTATACAGCAAAAACAAATCAAATACGAGATTTTCATTTTCGGCACAAAAACATTTAGTCTATTTAGATCTTGTTCAAAAGTCCGTTAAGGCTTATGATTGTCCTTCTCCAATTTTTGTTCATTTACTTCTTATTTCTTTTGTCACTGTTATCTATTGTTATCTGTCTCTTATACACATCTAGATGTGTATAAGAGACAGGTTGTGACGTACCGGTAATGACTCAGTGCTGGAGCCATGAAAATGCCAGAACTCCTTTAGTTGCGTTCACGCGCCCTATCCTCTAAATTATAAAAGCACATAATAATATGCGGTACGTACTAAGACATTGTTTAAAACGAATAAGTTTTCAAATATTCTTGAAGTCTCTTTACAAAAACGAATTAATGTGAGTCATATGGGATGTTCATTACCACTAACGAACCAGTTACTATTATCAGATATCATTTCAATGTTGATTTAAACTACTTTTTTTAAGACATTTTTTTTTCAAGCTAACAATACACCAAGAAGCACAGTAACATTTACGAGAAGAGAAAAACACATAATATAGGCCTTTGGTGGTAATTCTTTCTACGGCCGAACACATATGATCTCGCCTACTTCTGACAGTCTTAATTCGCCAGTATTTCTTTTCACTATTAATGATGTTTTATACAAGCATATCTGAGTCATCCATCTTATGTATTTGTATTGTGTTTGCGTGAAAAGTAATAAATCAAATCAAATCAAATCGGTTGTAGTTTATCACGCTAAAATAAAACCTATCAAACTACAGAACGATGAGGGCGCCAAATCTACGCTCTCTGGTCTGTCAAATTTTTTAATTTTGATTATTTCAAGACGAAGCATTGTATTCTTTCTTCTCCATCCATGTGTATACAGTTACTTGTGGTCTTTTTACGAGATAGTCATCAATAAAATCTGCAATAAAAATCAAGTCATTCGAAGTTTTATATTTTATTTTTGTGTTCTACAATCAACAGGTATCGTCGGTTGGTTTTTATGGTCATAATCAATCAAAACAATTGCCACCTGCGAACAAATGGAAGAGTCCAAAGCTTGTAATCAATGAACTGCCGTATGGATGAGAGCGCTGTGTGTGTTGTATGCGAGACACAATCTTCACTCGGTTAGAATTTCATATACACCGGCGTGAGAATTTCAGCGAAGTACGTTCATCTTCAATAACATTTAAAAGACTAATGAATGAGGTGACTCGACTAACAGTATTGCAGATAAGGGAGAAGTGAAAGAAGAGGACAGTTCGATGGATATTTGGATGCATTTACTATTTTTTATCTGGATTATACCTAGGCCCACCAACAGCCAAAGTGAGTAAACCCGTTTAATGCTCAGCGCGCGTAAAGATAGTTCACACTTAGATATTGTAATCTGTGTTGTATGGTCTTCTTCATCTAGATAGAAGGATGGTTTCTTTACAAAAACGAGTAGCTGTTTCATATGTAGAATTCGTCTGTCCAGTTATTATTTTAATACATGCAACATAAGGGCTAATTACGTTTTTGACAAAAGTTTAATATGTATTTTTTTATCTTTTGCGGGGAGGGAGGGAATTTCAGAGAAAAAAAAAGTATGCTTTCTACACTCTTGTAACTTAGTAAGTGATGAAAAACAATAATGACCCCTTAGATAAAAAAAAAGGCTTTCTTCATGAATATACCCCGCAATATATAAAAAGTTATTCTGGTGTAGAAATAGACATACGGTATTGTCCCATACATGATGGTTTTGGTTTCTTAATATGAAACTACTGTACAGTTCTCCCTCAGAATTATCATTTGAGTACAGTAGTACCATACATTAAATGCACTAATGTTTACAACAGAAATGAATGCACGGCCAAGTATTTATTATAGTGCTTGTAGTAGTACAAAAGTGATGTACACCAATGCCATGTCATTAGTTGCTATTGTAACAACACACAGAGTTTAATTTATTATGCAATATCCATCTTTCTTTTTTTTATTTTTTTTTTATCAGTTATAGAGATTGAAACTTGTGAATTAAAAGTAAATTGAAGTTATTTAGATGTTAAAATTACCACTGAATTTGACAATACACCTATTAATTACATTATATATACTGGTAGGCATACTTAATTCATTAATGATGAGCTGAGAATGACATTGTAAAGGCTTTTTTCAGGAAGTTAGTATTTTTTTGAGTTATTATAGTCAACAGTTAGGCAAGAATTTTGTTATACAGTGCCTTGCTTTGCAAAAATTTTTTTTGACTAAAAATACATTGTCTAATAAAAATGCTACTGTGAGAGGTTAAATACCTGTATGTAATAGAGGGCATTCTCAGTGGCCGACTCAATATGCAACTTATCGCAGTAATGAATACAATATTAAGATTAACAATTCAGTAACCATATTGATAAATATTTTACTTGTGAGGAAAAGGTGCATAATCCTTATTGGGAGATTTCAGGCCTGCGCAGGCAGGCATGAATACTGTAAAATGAATTCTATTTTTTTCATGATGGCAGGTGTGCTGATAGGTAAAAAATAAAATCTCATTTGTATTCGTGATCTACATGGAGAAGGTTTTACAATTGAAACAATAAATCACCGACAACTACCATCTCTATTTAAGACCAACAGAAATCATCTTTTATCATTCTCCTGATGACAGTCAGAGCAATCTGACCGAAACGTCAAGACAACCAACCAGTGTAGTTTTACTCACCATGCAAACCTTCAAGAAATAGTGAGAAGGTTACAAACCATGTATAGGAAAATGTCTTTGGTTAAAAAACTTAGAAAACAAATCTCAAATCTTATATACAGTCCCCGGGTATTTCTAAACTCCGCACACCTCCAAAAAAACACTGCAAACCCCATCCAAACCTTGTGATAATGATTGAATTACGCACTGTAGTATAGGACTCAACTTGGTATCTCAAGTTGTAGTATGTTATTAGTACCTACATTGTCATTATATTTGTGATTAGCTGTTCAATTACTATCCAATTTTATGTTATTTTGTCATTGAGGTTCTATCAAGTCCAAGGTTCGATTTAATAATTCATATTAAAACCAACTAAAAGAAATTAGAGATTTTTAATTATTATCATTACTCCAAATGGAAAAATCAATTGAAACCTTGATTAGGATAAATTACAGTATTTTATTTTATTAAATCCAATCTCAATTTCATCAAAAATGACCTTGGATATACAAAAATAGCTTGAAAATTTTCTTTTTGCTTGAGAAAATCGATACGCAAATACAAAAAACCATGCTTTAAAATTTGGCAATCTATGGTCTTGTTAAAACTGGTTCGATAAAGTAAAGTAAAAATGAATATATACATCAGATGCTTCAGCTAAATTGCAAATACTTTATTTTAATTACTTTTGCTTTTTATTTTTTGAATTGTCCTTACGTATTCCATAATTTGAATGATATTATTTTACTGCTGGCAAAGCTCATAATTTTCCATTATATTTACCATTAAACTTTCTAATTTAACTCCACATAAGCGATTCTGTATGGATCTGTCAAAAACTTATTGTCAGGTGCAATACTGTACTGTACAAATGCATGTTTTTTTGGTTTTTTTTAATCTACATCTAAGAAAAAAAAAAAATTCTGTCATTCCTAAAAAAAATATGTAAATTTGGTGAGTTGTAAAATGATGATGAAAAACTCAATATTATAACGTTTTTTTCTTTTCTTTAAAATTCTTTGAAAATATTAAACTAATTTTTCGATGCAATTATTTACAGTAGTGTGTACGTGTGCACACAGTAGGTCATGCAACACTGATTTTACACGATTTCCTGATTGCCCTTGGTTGGTATAATGTTAATTCAAAAATTATGTATGAAAAAAACCTTCAGTATTCAAAGCAGTTGTAAAATTTATTTACACTTTGGTTAAGAAGAAAGAAAATATAGTCAATTTACAACACAGTATTAACTATTCTCAAAAACCACATTTCAATTTGGTTTTGTGATCAATTGTTTAAAAACATTTTTTCCCAGGCATCATACTAGGTTTATTTTTTTTTTTATATTGCTCACTATATTATTAAAATAGATTTTGAGTATATCCATGTCATTGTTGAGGATTATACCCATGGGTTTGAAACCTATTTATGACTGATCAAACCAGCTGAGTCAAAATTGAATAAATAATATGTGCAGAAAGACAACGCCAGCCATGGATGTCATTCGATGAACATGGATTCGATGCCCATACACCACCCAGGCAATACAGTAAATTACGAATCTGACGGGCTTACATAATTTTTGATCACCATGATAAGAAAGAAAAACACTGTCAAACCTCACTTTTTGGAGGTAAATGACCATATTTGGGATGTTATTCATCATTTTTTTTTTGTTGCTTAGCCATAAAAAGCATACACTACTTGATGATGAATACAAGTAAGCATTATGATTTTGTCTTGTCATCTGCTATGAGATTCTTAGAACTAGGGTAAATTTAAATGTGAACATGGTTCAAGCTGTTGTTATGATACATTTAATTGTGTCTACCTTCCATAAGTCTGAAAGATACACAAATCATATTTGACATCAGTAATATCATTATACTGTACAATATTTCTCTTTAAAATAACCTTACTATTTTTATATGAAATCATTTGTTTTATTATTTATATAGACTAAACAAATAATGTAAATGAGGTTGAAGCTATTATTAAAGTTACAATTTGAGTCTGCCTCCTCGCTAGTCTTTTATGAATATTACAGTTACAGTACACGTTGTTTGGGATCATATTATAAATTATAAAATACTTCTAAACAATAAGCTTATCTGAATTTCTCTCTTGGTATCCCAGCATGCATTTCACTTTTCAGTTACATAGCAACTGGAAAGTACATTTTACTACTGAACATGACTGGTCAGACCAACTTTTGACAAGATTTGGACCCAGTGCAAAAGCTACCCAGTGATGTGTAAAAGTAATCTTGGTCAGCACAACAGTCAAATAAAATCCATGGCCAAAAATCAAGGGTGAACATTGTTATATATGTCACCGTAAACCAGAAGTTTCTTTACAATCACGGTCGGCACGCAATCTACTTATTAATCCTCGTATTGTAATTAGCAGACTAATAACGACTCGTGTTCGATTGTACGGGCGGAGAAAAATTAGGCAGAGAAAAAATGAACATGCAATGGTTTAATTTTTCTTATCTTTTGTGTAAATGGTTGTATACAGTTTCAAGTTTAGTTGCTGAGCGTTTTCAAGTAGCAGTGGATATTAATATAGACATGTTTAATTTGTAAGTTTGTGTTGGCAAATTAATGTATTCGATCGTGTGTACTGAACACATAGCTAACAATCTAAGAGTATTGTTGTCTAAGCTCTCTCGTCTCTCTCTCTTAAATGGATCAATGGAAAAACAGTTGATATTTAATAAGCGTATGGAATGTGTCCATTGTGTATGTACTGTGAAACTAGAATACATTTTACATAGTAACTGAATTTGGTAGCTTAAGTACGTAAAATCATCTTCAAATTAGGACTTATTTGTGTGGTCGTAATGTGAAATAACTGTAGAATAAGTTGTACTCTAGGCGGCCTATTTTAAATGTCTTTTGGTCAACAAGTAATGTAATTGATGGCAGGCACGAAATGTTGTTTCCATGCTTTGATGTATCTATCTGTATAGGCACGTACAATCACAAATGAAAATGAAATTGATTGTTACATGTGTGGGTTATAAATATCGTTCTAGATATAATTCATTATTGTATGTGGAAAATGTTAAATATAATAGCATTAATATAATTCTAGTTTTTTTTTTTTACATCAGTTACTCTTTCACTAAGATAAAGAAGGTGTTCTTGCACAAATAAGAGCATTGTCACACTCATCAACATTCTATGAGCCTTCCATTCTACCGTCTAATTCACTGGAAAACATTTTATCTTAATAATGTCGGATGATATTCAGCAAAGTGCAATGTTGTGTGACTAGTGGACAAAGGAGATTGACCAGTTTGCCAGAATGTGCATTTTATTTAAGGACAGATGACCATTTAAATTCAGATTAGAATGTAGTGTTGTTGGTAATGGGTAACAGTTACACCTCAGTCCACTGCATGAGTAATTGGCCCTCATTATAAGGTCAACCCAGTTGGAAGCTTATCTCAATGGGTGCCTAAAGTCAATTTATCACCATAGCAACTGGTCACTACTAGAATTACCATATCAAATGGTCAGTATTTATTTTGGCTGTTGTCTTTGGAATGTTGTGATTTACTTGGCTTTCAGATGTGTGGTTGTCATGGTAATTGGTGATATATCGTAGGCCAAACATGGGCATTTCAGGTGTCACATAAGATAGGGTTCAGGGTTAATGGCATTAGGCCTACTTCCTTCATTAATACTAATAATACATTTTGCAGGTAGGCTTACGATATTCCGTGCCTGAAATCATACTGTAAATGGGCTCTAGGTGGTTTAATCACCTGGGTTTTATCCTATTACAGTTTTGAAGGTTGGTACTACCACGCCCACTATTATCAAAAAGACTAAATAGATTGCATCAATGACACAGATATTAAGCCTTTTGTACTTGAGTAGCTTCAAAATTGAAGTGCTTTAAAATCTTCCAGATTACTTCTAGGTTTTTTAGAATTTCTAACAGTATTCACATTTTTAACATTGGCTAGAATATATATCAGCTGGCAATAAGTAAGCAGCTACCACAGCTGACTTTGGTACAGCTAACAGTACACTCCTGTTTTACTCACAGTAGGCACAACCTTGAAATTTTACCAACACATTCCATTAAGCATTTTCTGTATTTTGTTCACCTGGTTGAATATGCAAATTACATACTCATAAAATCTTGTGGTCTGGCTATTAATATCTACTGCAGAGTAGATTTCATTCTATCATATCATACATGAGAGGCAATCAAATGACAGAAATATCTATAATTTGATTGCCTTTCGAAATATTGTAGAAATTTATCTGTAAGCCAATCTTATAATATTCATGATTTTCAGTAGATATCTTCCATTACTGAATTGAGAGAAAACATTTTCAATATATTTCTCCTTTCAATACACAAACTGTACACTTTTCTTAAAAAATAAAAACCAGTAAAATTTTTCCCAGGATCAGTGTTCTTATTTTTTTTGCTGATTTCAGGCTCAAAATGTTCTTATTTTGTTCTAATAGTTTTACACACTTTACAAACATGGAAAATTATTATTGTACAAGTACTGTATATACTGTACTGTATTATCGAGGTATATTACATAGTCACACCTATGATATTTTAGTTTTTCTACTTTATTTTTTTTTTGAAACAGCATTTGACATTTTTACTTCAGCCTCAATTTGTTCTTATTTTGTTCTTAATTTGTTGGCAATTTCAGCCTCAATGTTGTTATAAAATGTGTTCTTATAAAAAAAAGTGTATTTCATAATTATTTATCTCTAAGACTACATGTAGAATTGTAGAATTAGTCACATTGGATTAACCAGTGGGGTTGAATGTTTGTGATTCTCAATACTTAGTCTTAAAGGTTAGGGTTCGAATCCTATCCTTTCCATGTGTCTTTGGACCAGGCACTTTATCAGATGTGAATCTCTCCCCTCAAAAGCTGGGACAATGATTGCAATATTTATTGGAGGAATTTATAATACCAAATATTCAAATGCGTCACAAAAAAAAAGTTACATGCAATATTTATTGGAGGAATTTATAATACCAAAAATTCAAATACGTCACAAAAAAAAAGCTACAAATCCAATATCAGGGATAATAATTTCATAAGCTCTTATGGTCTAGTGAAAAAATATTGGCAATTATATCAAATTATTTATTTTATGTTAATGCAGTAGAAATTATACAGAAGCTTACTTTCGGATTACCCTCTTACCTGTATGAGCCTTTTCAAGGCTAGAGTTCCTGTTTGGCTGTTTGGTCACTCAAGTGGTCATAATGGACTGGAGATTAGTACAGTACTAGTCAGTAGATCCCTCTTAAGGCTTCCAAGGTTGGGGTTCCTACTTGACTCATGTGATCTTACTATTTATTATCACCCAAGTGTTATTAGTCTTTTCATGTTTATAGGACTACTGTACTGTACAGCAGGTGTGTGGAATAGATAGATACATTAAGACAGTAGTAACCTTGTAAATTAAATCATGCATAGAGAATCCTAACAGCAATAAGGATATTTACAGTATGAAGTGTTTGCATAGTACTGTAAGTCTACAGTATTACTCAAACTCTAATCTGAAACAATTATTCCAAAATATTTTCTGTGAGGGCCTACTTTAGCTCCAACACTATAGCCTGGTTTTCACGAGAGTCCTAGTATCTGGATTGGGAGCTAACCATTAGCGCTAACCGTTAGCACCTGCGTGAGAACGCCTGATCAGCTAACGCTAACCGTTAGCAGTATCCGGATACCGCTAACGGTTAGCAAGCGCTATCGGTTAGCAAGTTGAGCGCGTTTTTATCATCAACCAATCACACGTACGCGTTTACAATTTCCAGTTTCTTATTGGCCAGTGATTCGATCATCATATTTTTGGTATCCGGATTGGGATTTTCTTGTATGGACGCACGGTAGCTAACGGTTAGCAGGATCCGGATCCTGCTAACAGTTAGCAGCCGTGTGAGAACATAGCCATTATGTTCTCACACGGCAAAGAAAATAATATAGTATTCACTAAAGCCTACTAGTAACTACTGTACAGTATACGTAGCAAATATCCATATTGACATGCTTAAAGACCTTGAAATAAATTTATGTATATTTTAATGATTAGTTTGATATTTTATATGATCGATCTTTTTATGTTATACTTTATAGAAGAGTTATAGTAAGAATACTTAATCTAGGCTATTCAAAAAATGTTATTATATTTCATTTGATGAGGAAGATACAGGTAAAGGCAGAGAAATTTTATTTCTAGCCCTCAAGAAAAATAATATACAGTACGCCTACTCTATCCGAAAATATGAAATTATGAAATAAATATATATTTTTATATTTTAATGATTTTAAAAATATTTTATATAATATCTAAATCCTATATAAAAGAGTTGTGTAAGAATACTTAATCTAGGCTATTGAAGGATGTTATTTCATTTCATTTGATGAGGAAGATACTGTAAGGCAGAGAAATTTTTAATTCTAGGCCTTACAATAGGAAAAGTAATACTGTATACTGTATGCCTACTTTATCCAACAAATATACTGTAGTATCTCATATCCGACAATTTAAAAGACCTTGAAATTATGAAATAAATTCATGTATATTTTAATGATTTTTTAAATATTTTATATGCAATATAGAGATAATTTATACCATAGAAGAGTTGGGTAAGAATAGCAGTACTTAATCTAGGCTATTCAAGGATATTATTTCATTTCATTTGATGGGGAAGATAAGGTGGAGAAATTTTAATTCTAGGCCTCAGGAAAAATAGGTTGTTGCAAGATCATGCAATATGTTAGATGATTATGATAAAAATTATCTTTTAAGAAATCTTTAAATCCCTCTCGGCATTCTAAGGTTGCAGGTTCAGGTTTTACCTCTTGCAGTAATTTTCGTTTAGTGCGAAAATGAAATGCAAATTGGTATGCAGTATCTATCCTTCAATATGCAACATACTGAAGATTTGTGACAAATGATATGTAAAAACCTTATGAGAAAATATTCAGTTGTCAAAATTCGTCCTTTTTGATTTACCATTGAAATAAGTTGTTAATATTTCTCCAGCAATATCCTCCAAGAACTGGGTCTCCTAGCAGCTTCATCAACTCATTTCCCTTTGGCGGAATTCTAAAGCCGACCAAATGTCCTAAAATTCTGTAATGTAATTCATTCGTAGGTTATAAAGATGATGTTTCATTCTACAAATGTGGATGTATTTTCTTAGATGTCACGTTGGCATCGAGATTGCCAGATAGCATCCTTTGAAATGTTACCGCTCTATCCACCATCATATCAAATGCAATGCATTGGTCAGTAGAAAGTATGTAGGTCTGCACTGGATCTGTTCTATGTACGTACACTGAATCAAAGCATCAAAGTAAGCTAATTCTAAAGCTGTTAAATATTTACATTAAGCGCTAATTTGATATATTCCTTGTTAAGTGCTCAATAAAGGACTTTGCAGTCACTATGTAAGACTAGACACTAGGTATGGCTGTACACAACCAATCTTAATTTGAATCTAGAGGTGTTATGCATCAACATTAAGTTATGTATCAATGTTCGAAGCCATGCTCCACACATAATTTACAAAATTATCTATGGATTTTCCAATTTTTTCAATCTTTCTATTCTAAATCTAACTAAAACTTAAGTAAACTCATACTTAGTTGGAAGTTGAGGCCAAATCTGAAAGCATCTGTAATTTAACACATGGCCTATAGGTACGAATTACAGTTTTTGCATTGTTTTCTCCAAGTGTCCATGGAAACCAAACAATGTCAAATTATGTATAGTCATCCTTCAATTTGTTTTTTAATTTTAAATTTTCCATATAAGGGTAGGCCCCAATGCTGGTACTGCCAAAGCACTGTAACATTTGGAAATTCTGGACATGTGATCAGTCAGCAGTGTCTTTTTTTTTCTTAAAGATGGACCTAGGCGCAATTTTAGTTTTTGGGGCCAACCATGACTCATCCCTTACATCATACTAGTATTTTAGAATTTTTGCAATAAAAAAAATTGCCGCCTGTGGGTTTTATGATTTTTTGACCATAATAACACTTTCCTTTTAGATCTAGGTGCTTTCATAATATTGGATATATCTCCATCCAAATCAAAACATATTGTTGATATGAACTAGGTCATTAATAATGTTTGGCATACATTTGGCAATCCATATGGTACAGTACACCATTAGATTGAGAATTTTGCTTCAGTGGAATGATGGATATGAGATACTAAAATAGTAAACAGTAATCTTCTATAATAAAGACCAGCTTCTGGGGTCCTATTTATCAACAGAATATACAGTAGTTCCAATTTAATCCAAGAGGAAGTGGTTTATAAAAAACTGAGTTTATGGAATACCAATTAAAAATAGGATGAACAATATTCATGATATATCCACATGGTGTTCTGAATCACAGAGATATCAAACCAGCTGTGCTGCCATGTATTATGGGATAGCATAATATTTTATACAATGATGTAACAACAAGTAGCAACTATATAATGTTTCTACTTGGTTGAAGCACCAAAGTTTGTTATGGTAGCATGTTAATGCTTGGTAGGCACTTTTACAAAAAGTAAACAAACACTTGGACCACCAAGTGTATGCTTCCATTTCATTTCGTTATTCATATGTACATTATGTGAATTATTCGTAACGTTGTATACTGTATTTTGTTTTATCTGAAATATACTGTATATAGTTATCTGAAATATACAGAACCATGAATGCTTCCTGTGAAAATACTCCATAAAAGCATTTAAATCCTATTCTGGCAAATAAACCCCAGATGTGATTTGGCTGTTTTCACCTGCTTTTGTCGTAAAATAGCTTTGACATAACCTTTCAAGTGGCCTGATAATAACACGCTCCCATTCATTGTACATCGCACGAGTCAAGTTTACGCTCAATTTGACGAGGAAAACGTTGCCAGTCCGTTTCATCAAACAAGGCATGTTAACGCTCAGCTGGAGATGATCTTCCACTCGTCATCACGCTTCATCAACCTCGATAAATGGGAGGCGGGAGAATTTCTAGCCTGGGAAATAGATAACTGTGTATTATACTGTAGACTTCAATTTTTTTTTCAGATCTGAACAGCTAGGCCTTCCTCTAGCCTAACTGATCACAGGTTGAAGACAATATGCTGAGGCCAAGGATGACATTAACCCTTTGGTGTTAGCCTTCAGAACATGGATTTGTTGGTCCCAAAAGAAACTTTATTTATAGTTCAACATATTGATATGCTACAGTAATTGAATTATGATGTTAGTAATTCATCCTCAATAGGGAAAGTCTTGTATTGAGAATTTAATAACAAATTGTAAATGAGATGATACAAATCATCCTTAATGATGGATATTTGTGGATTTGTGCACTTTATAAATCTTATTATTATTATTATTGTTATTATTGTTATTGTTATTATTATTATTACTGTATTATTGTTATTATTATTATTATTATTATTATTATTTGGAAATAAAGGAAACCTGGTGTAGTTTCCCAGGAGTGGCATTGTATTATATTATTCAGCATTAGACTATAATAGTATACTGCTGTATAATACTACAGTACTTTACTAATGTAGGTCTATGCCTACAGTACTTGTTATAAGTCCAGTATTTTACATTTATTAAAGTAATAACACATTTTTGATACCACAGGCTAATATTTAAAATTCTAATATTCACACGCTATTGACAAAAGTGCAATATAAAAAAGTTTCCACCTCCTGTTTATCCGTAGATATACATCTGTAATACAATGTCCACACATTTTATCCAAATATCTCTGTCACACCATATAATATTACAGTTGTTGTTTTCTTTATCTGTATATTTTTCCCACCGGAGCCATTGTAAGTAGTTTAGTGCTCTGTTTTGAGTATGATTAACAAAATATTGCAAACCTTTATCCTAGACACAATGTGCCCTTATCATTTCCTCTACAAATTAATTATAGCAAATGCATTGTAGGGGATGGTTGAGTGATCACCTTGTCAAGGCCATTGGGACCGTATTGATAGAATCAAACATTAACCAAGCACGCCATATAACAACACGCATAAATATGCATTTTACCCAGTTAATTTGGATTATTGAAACAGCTTTCTGAAACTGTATATTACCACGGTGGTATATTTTTACCTGAATCTCTTAAAGCAGTATAGTATTTGCATCAGAAAACTGAAAACATGATACTGCTGTACAGTACATTTTAGATTAGCTTAATATTATGCCCCCTCCAGGTTATTCTAGAAATGGTTAGCTAATAGTTAGGGGCCCTCTTAATTAAATGAAATAATGTGTGCTTTATAAACTAGGACTTTATAAAGCTAGAAATTTCAATTTTGCCATGAGAAAAAATGCCTGTGCTGTCAAATGATTTGAACTCAGTAGGACCCTAAGATTATAAAGCATCTTAACCACAATGCTATAAGATGTTAATGAAAATTATAATGCCGAATACACAATTTATTGTGGTAAATGAAAGTGAAATACTGTAGTAGTTGTGCCATATTAACATCGTAAACTTTAGTGTTGTTGCCCTTTGCCAATCCATTGTCATGTATAAAATTAAGACAGCATTATAAAATGTTTTGTGTTTAAATTGGCAATGATCTTTCATTTAGCTATAGTACTGTGGTTCTATCTGCACTTGTGGTCCATTTGAATTTAGTAATGCACAATACCTGCTGTGCTAAAATTACTTGATGGCCCTTGTGAAGTGTTTAGCTGCTGTTGTAGTTTACAGTTCAGTAGTGTTTTGGCGATTAGTTTTGGCCTTTGTGGGAGATCTAACAGTACTGTATCCCTAGCATTAGTAAACAAGACATTTGCACTTTAGCTGAACATCTGTCCCATGGTGTTGTATGTATTGACATTGAACCTGTCTTCATGTACTGTACTGCTGTATCTATTTTTTCCACTTCAAGTATTTCCACTTTTAGTATCTATGCCATAATACTTTATTTTTCATGAGCTTTTGATTTTCCAAAAACAGTCAATATTATTGTGAAATGTATTCTACAGTAAGTTATTAGTACTCAGCTGTGAATAGTTTCCAACGGAACACAATCGCAAATAGTGCCCAACAATAATGGACAGGAAAAGAATCGTAAGTTGTTAGAAATAACAACTAAAAGATGCAGATCCAGCTGCCAGACTCCAGAGAGACAAACACAAGAAGAAAGACGAAAACTGAGAACATAATATTATTCATAGTTAGTAGCCTACTGTTAGCAGAGGACTGATTTGTCTTTTTTTTTGCTAGGCTTGGTAATCCCTTAAGTTATGGCCATTGTGTAATTTGCCACCTCTTAAAAGTGATGTATTCTGTCTTGATTTGTAAATATGATGCTTACAAAGGTTATTTGAGAATGGGCCCAGAAGCTTAGCTAGAAGGGATCGATTGCACAATGTATCAAATCACCAGAAAAAAGCCAATTCAAATTGCATTTTTTGAACAGAAAAAGAAGCAAAAATAGATATTGTGTTGCTATGTTTATATAAATCTCAACAGTTCTGGAAAAGGCATAATTTGGAACCTTTAAAAGTACTTTAAAAATTTAATATGCAAGCAGAAAGCTGTGGAGATTCCACTAGCATTTATATTCTACTACCACTAGTTGTTTTCTTAAATCTACGTAACCCACAAGTTTGACAAGTTAATCAATTAATCAACCACAGATCGCAATTAACATAACAACAGAAATAGAACTAGTGATAGCAGAATATATGAAAATGAAATTAAAGGTTATTTCAATAAAATGCAAATGAACCACCACATATGAAGTTAATTTTTTTGGAAAGATGCTTATCTTCATATATAGAATTTTTGCGGCTTCAGGATTATGCATATTGTGCACCGACTACACTATTAAAATTATCATTATTTCATTATTCTTTAAATCTACCACTGCTTGTAATTGTCTATTTTACAGTTGTGATTTTATCTCTTTGGTGCATGTAATGTCATGAATATTTATAAGTTGTCAGTCAGAATCAAGCAAGTGCAATCGGAACCTTTTTTTTCTGAAGAAAGTGTATTGTAGTCTTCAATGCACTTATATCTATATCTCTATTTATCTGGAAAATCCATTATCATTTGTGCTACTGTAGGCCTATAAATATGATAATATTATTACACATGGGATAACCATATGAGCTAATCTCATATACCAGATGAATCAGCTGTAGTTTAGTACTATGTTCTGCTTCCAAACCAAGATATTGTACAGTAGGTTCAATTAGGATAACAAATTATATTTTTTTTGTCATAACCAATGTTGCAATTTTAGTCCTCAAGCCACAAAGGAACTTTAATGCTCTTTTCCAATAAACAAATAAGTCTATGAATATTTAAGTTTTAAGAAAATAATGTTTAACACAAGTTTGTAGCACCTTGTTATTTTCTCAGAAATGATGTTTATAAATACTTCAGCCTATTTAATGGATTTATACAGTAAATCATACTGCAATGTTATTTTAGTTCTATGAAATTGTTAGCGGGGTTTTATAATACAGTATGCAGTATTTTGATTGATGGGAAAGGCACTTAAATATGCTAGTTTGATTGATTGATTGATTGATTGATTAAATGATTTATTGATTTATTGATCAATTAATACCCAAATGATTTTCTTTAATGGAGCAACCTTAACCTTAGTATTTATAGCTAATAATTAAACTGTTAACATTAATAACCTTGGACATTTAATATAGAATAAATAGCAAAATTATTGCTTTTGATGCCCTTTTGGTAGAATTATGGAATAGAAATGAAAGTCAATGACCGGTACAGTAGATTAATTTAAACTAAAGTTAATGTTCACTTGCTACTGGTAATTATGTTCTTTTCCAATCCAAACAAGCACTTTAATAAACCAATTAGATCGTCCTTTCCAATCAATTGCTTTGTTTAGTTTTTATTAATGCTGTGTCTAAAAATGATTTATGTTCCAAAAAGATTCAATTGCATTAATTGTGCAGTTAATGGTATCATTGTAAATAGGATATTTATATTGTATGCAGTTTCACTTTTGTTGTGTATAGTGAAGAAAGGGTGATTATATTTGTTATAAATCTAGGAGTTGCATTTATACTAGTGCTACTTTATGTAGTTTTACATAAAATCACATCTAAAAATCAAGTCAAGTACTGTATTCAAACATGCCAGTCAAGGGATGAAAATTTTTTTTTCTTCCAAATATACGGCAGACAACTAAATAATGAAACATTGAGCATAGAGGTATGGAACACCTCCTCTCTGTAAAGCCGGCCATTCATTGCGCACAATGGTCGTCGACTGATGTAATTCTATAAAGAATGCAATGCGAAGACGCGCACGCAACAAATCGTTTTTAATGACGATCCGTTCAAACGGATCGTATGTAAGCAATATGCACACATGTGAATGAAGTATACTCATGTTTATATTTATTTAAGGGTCTTATTGTGACAAGTTTTCTAGCATTTCTAGATTATGATCCTCCTTACAATTTATATTTATATCTACATCTTAAGTATGTACCGTATACTCAAGTTTGGTAGTTTGGAAATAAATGTTACGAAACGTGGTAACTGCTACTGGTAACTGCTACTGACAATCAGCAGTGTTGCGTCGTCTATCACTCATAGGGAGCAGAGTTGAATTCATCGTACGACCGTCGCAACGACCGTCGCAATGACAGTCGCACAACGCAGTGAGGGCCTAGCATAAGGCTCCAATTTCCAAATAGACAGACATAACTTGAGCAAATGGGAATTATCTTCAATTGTCACCTGTTGCATTGTTATACGGTAATCATTCTCTATACTGGGATCACTTCCTCTGCTGTTGTCATTATTCCAATAAATGTAGTCATTTTGTAAGTTCTTTATCTCTCTCCAACTGTACGGTATGTTGGTAGTAAGATAAGGTATGAAGTGAACTGTACAGAAGATATATTTTGTAATTGCACTACATCTGTTTTACGCTGGAAATTATATAATTCTGGTGGCATATTTAATGATGATATGTTATGATCTTTTTTTACATATTTACACAGAAAATGAAATAAAGTTAATGATATATACAGTACCGGTAGGCTAGAGTACAATGAAAGAACAATTATTGTAATAGAATCCAAAATTAAATAAATCCAAAGACTCTGGACAGCCTTGGCCCAGTTGGACTTTGGTCTTTGTCAATATTCTTTGTCCATTTGCATCTCAAATAATTCTAGGTTTTAACCAAACAAATTACAAAATAAGCTAACACTCAGTTTATGAGTAAGTACAGTACAGTACTCAGTAGATGATGTTTAATTAAAAAAAAGTGTCTGACTCCAGTTAATGTGATACTGTTAGTGTTACTACAGTAGTAAATACAATTTTTACATCAATTTCAGACCATACGCTTTTTCAAAATTTCAAATTTATATTCCAAAAAGTTCTAGATTAATTAGGACATATGACTGTTAAACCTCCCTTTATCTGAGTGCATTTTCCTTACTTAGTATAGAGTACTTAAAGACAGACATACCCCAGTACAGTAATGAACAATCGAAACAACACTTCAAAACCAATACTACAATCATGTGATTTATTTATTATTAATTATTCATTGCAGTAACTTTAGAAAATAACAACCATGTCCTGATGGGGAAACAATGGATGGCCTCATTGTAATGGCAACCAAACTATTATTGTAGGTTCTTTGGTTCAAATCCTGAAGGGAACAACAAATTTCATTCCAAAAATCAATATAATTACAGTTTATCACTGTGTTCTTTATACCAAAGGTATAACTATGGTATACAATAAAACACTTCTAATTCACAAAAAAATTGTATAAGGCCAAATAAAAAACAATTTTTAGTTTATCATCCTGTGGCCATGTCTTCTATGGTATTGGAAAATTTTTTTTTTTAAATTTGTTTTTTTTAAATTATTAAATAGTTACCGGTAGTAGATATTGTTTGTATTATCTCAATCATGTTTTATTTTTAATATCAATGCACTGCAAACAACCCAAAGGTGATATTTGGTTTTAGCAAAGTAAAAAATTAAAAAAGGAAAGCCTTCCTCCCTTTCTCTCTCCCTCACTACTTTTCCAGCCTAGATAGGGGGATAAACAAATCATATTTTTTATAGGGCCTAATTTTGTTATTCATCATTCTTTATTATTTATTTAAAAATCCATAAATTGTTTTATAGTAGAATGCTTATAGTATAGGATTATTATTCATAGATAATATATGTCTCCCAGTTCTAATTATGTTGATGATAACTAAGGTGATACTGTTGTAATATGTACAGTATGAATAAATGATGCTGTTATTTTAAGTATTGGGTAATAACTCATCCACGCGTGCTTAAGTGTTTAAGATGGTACATATGCATGCATGTACAATAATATGCCATCCACGCATCGTTGTGTTCTTCGAAATGTCAACCAAAATAAGAATACATTGTTTTATGCTATATATAGTCATGATAGGCGTATATATAGTCATGATGTGATGTCATCATTACCATATTTAGGCATGTATGTTTTCATCAAAAAATACTGTAATTCGATAGCCTGGACAGGGCTTTACTGTACATCTGCGTATTTATATCTAGAACGTGCACTCTATGTAGTTGTATTCAGTCTGTTATTTCAGTTGATACACTAAATTTTAACCTTAAATAATTGAAAACATTTTAATGCCATAAGGTGTTATGTATGGCTCATAATGAATATTTCTGAGTCTGGATAATAAATGTTTATGAGTTTGTTGACTATTTAAATTTGTGTATTTTACACAGTGGTTAGTTGTTGTTAGAACAAAATTCCATCCTTTAATTTGTATATTTATTAATTTATTGTTTATAATATAATTCACTTGAATTTGAGATTAATAGTATCATATCATACAACTTGCATATATGCTTGATTTAAAGTTTTTTTGTTGTTGTTTGAGCAAGCAAATGGCAGTAGGGTTTTGGTTCGTTTCATTTCTCTCCTACTACCACTTTCTACCGACACATCCTAAAGAATTGAGTTATTTTTCACCATCTATACATCTGTCTGTGTTCCAGACAGTCAATCAAAGTACTGTACTCAGTATGGTTTTTTTTTTTTTTTTTTTTTAATATCTGATGAAAGCTTTAATCTTTAAATTACCGGAACATGTTGAATAATGAAGCAAAGTCTACAAATTGGTGCTGAATGAAGATACCATAGCTTAAGGGGTTCATTGATCTGATGGTACTTACCACAATAAAAATACCTTTAGCTTGATTTCAGTCATCGCCCTTTGATTTGAATAGTAATTTGGGCTCTTCATAACCTGCCTCCATTGTGTTGCTCTAAAGAAAGCCAAGTGTTAAGTCTATAATTGTCTTTTGCCACAGCCTGCTGTTGCATTTTTACAATTTTTTTCTTTGACTGCAGTTATTGTGGTGTCATCTATTGTTCTAGTCCTATTAAACTGTTAAAAACTATCCCAACAAAACATTTAAATCTGTAGTTTCCAAAAGGGTAAGGGTTCAAAAACTGTCAATAATAGTCATAGAATTTGTAAACATAGACCACGGTATGGTAGAATCCTAAGTACTAAATGTATAGTACTTTCCTCTCTATGTTGCATCCCAACAGCCTACTATCACACTAATACCTAAATGCTTGAACGAATGATACTAGGGGGAACGAATTTATAGGATTGTATTCGAGCGACGTACATACATTGATAAATATTTATACCCATTCTAGTATTTGGAATCATATTCTGTGTAGCATAAAAGAGAATATATCTTAATCGTGTGTGGTATAGAAAGTGCATTCTACTTTTTCAGGCATTATGGTACTGCACTTTTCATTTGAGCGTAGTAGCAGTCGAACATAAAGTGCTGTGTTCATTGTGTAGAAATAATGGAGAATACTTGCGTACATATATTCCACATTGTGTACATTAATTAGTTTTTGATGTGAGTGGTGGGTGTGCCTCGTATTTAATGTGTAATGTAGTAATTTATAGTATAGAGTGAGAGTAATTTTTTTTTTTTGTAGTAGATAAACATTTCTATTGGATTTATTAGTCATTAGAAATCTATCGCAGTATAACTTTATGATGGCTGTAGATATTTTTGAAAGAGAAAGATCTGAAATTTATCATAATGTAATGGATAAATGAATTGTAGACAATCGATTTATTTTGTGTCTCCATAAGGTTTAATAATAATAATAATAATAAGACAATCAATTGGTAGAATATGTTTCCTAGGGATATAAAACTAACAGGCATTCATATAATTTAAAAAAGAAACAACAAAAACAACTTCTTAGTTAAATTATGCATTAAATATTTTGGAAATTATGTTTTAAATGCTACATCCATTATATAAATATATCTAGTGTTAAAACATCTTGCATTATAGGCCTAATTTCCTTCCAGTTAAACGCAACTTTTAGGACGCTGGGCGTTTATGGTTTTTAGGAGTTTTGAGAAGAAAAAATAATTTTCATTAAGATAAAAGATGTACAGGTATACACATTTATCCAAGGAACTGCTGAAAATTGCTTAATTGAAGATGGTCATTATTTAAAGAGAGCAATCATTACATAAACTTTATAGTAATAACATGACATCAAACACATTGCTCTAGCCTATTATTTTAGTACTCTACACAGTTTTAAAAGTAGAAATTAATATATATATATATATAACACAACAATTTGTTTATAATGAACATATGAGAGTACTTTTAAAATAACAATTCCTTTTTAACACTTCATCTGCAAACAATCCTTTGTGCCTATTGAAACTATTTAATTTGAAGGAGGTTTACCTAAATTTATATTATGTGTTTGTATTTCACTGAGCATCTATTTGATCTTTGTCGAAGTCGTCAAGGGGGTGTATTTTTTGTGCCTCGGTAGATTCAGCAATCATTGAACCTATTGTTCCGTTTTAGTGACAATTTCCTACTGGTGATAAAAGAACTGGCTTTTATAATTTCCTCCCCTTAAGTTCTATTCGAATATCATTTATTCATTAGAAAATATGGAGCCCAGGTGATAAAGAAAATCTAGGCAAACCTGTCCCTTGTGTTACCTCTGCAAACAGGAAGCCATGGACAGTGCTTTATTCATGGCTTGCATTCTGCTCGTGTCCCCAGGGCCAGCTGTGAACAACAACAACCAAGTTTGGTCACTTAACTCTCAGTTATTAAAAAGTGGTTTGTGAGTGGAATGGAAAGAGGCTTGTGAGTTTTGAACTTTGCAGAATTTAGGTCTCAAAGTAATCATAATTTTCTCTTTGATCATTTTCTGTCATTATCATCCTTAATTGGTGTCCATCTTCATCATCATCGACATCAAAATCCATCATAATTTATTGTCATACGTATCAACATCATTAGTTTAAAAAAAAATTATTACAATGCCATATTTCTTAAAAAGTAAGACTTCCTTATTTTTTTTTGCACTGGCTTTTAGCAGTTTTTTTTTTGCACTGGCATTTTTAAGCAGCCTCCCTTGTTCAGAAACCTAATCTGACCTATTATAAATTTATTGAATTCTTGTAAAATGTGTAATATGATTGGCATTGGTCTGCCACCTCTTTCATAGAAATCTGATATGGATGAAGCAGTTTAAAAAAAAAGTTATAATGAAGTTTGAACGACGCCAACGTTAATTGTGTGCTGCACCAGTTACTATCACACATTCTACCGACAGGTCACTAAACTAGCATACTTATTTTTTACTCGTTTATTAAAAAAGTTGATCCACGGCTTGTTAAAAGAATTGAGGTGATATAGATGATTCTCATTCTTAATAAATCATTTTCTTTAACTTTAAGAGCAATCTTTACAAAAAGAAAAAAAAAATTCATACTCTATGAGTTAACTATTTTACAATATTTAAAATGATTTCTTAAACTAGCTTTAATAATATGCAAAGATCTGAACTAATTAGAAGATGAATTAGTGTCTTTTGAAATGCAATTGGCCTATCTAATATTACTAAGGGTATTGTATATTTTTTAGCCATAGTTTACCAATAATTTAGCCTCATTTTAAGCTATGAGAGTGGAGTCGTCCTTGTCATTTTTTGCTGGGATTAATATAAGATCCTTGGATTGGGTACCAAGGATTGCTAACTACTACCTAGTGTACATAACCCTTTGTTTGTGGGACCTTGTCTAATTCAAATTGTACTAACTGTAATTGTTCCTATTTAATGGATTTTTCAGTTTCAGCAGTATACACTGCTAGGCATACTCCATTAATAATTTAATGTACACGTACAGTATAAACCTATGTTTTTAGCTGAGAACCTCTGTATTTTCTATGCCTTCAAAATAGATTTTAGTTATCGGTAATTTTTTAAATATAATTTCACGATTTTTAATATGTCTACTGTATGATGTCACACCAACAGAGATGTTCAAGCTACACTAAGCCTAGATGTACATTACATGATTGATCACTGCCTATGTTACTTTGTATCGGAAATACATGTTACCTGTTTATACATTTTTGACAGAAATCATGGTGTTCGTTCCACATCGGCAGCTATTTACCATACCTGGATTCTATTTTTTCATCATTTATGTGTCCTCATGTGTATAAGTAAGTTCTTAATGTGAATACTGATTGATATTTCTTTTTTTTTTTTTTGCAATTCCTGTATAGAGAAAATTAGAATTTAATCTTGATGGGTGCCAAATTGTGTGCAAAAAAAATCTTGATGTCTACCTCATTTTCCTGTTGTTGTTAACTCAGACTGACAATGTAGATTCGTTCATGTATTCTCGCTTCATAATGTCATAATACAGGCTTAGAAAAATCAGAATAAGCCTTTTTTCTTTCTTTTGTTTAATGTAGTGTTGTGATTGTTTTAACGGATATTGGCTTACAATGGCTTTCATAGCGATAAAAGAAATTTAATTTCATTACGTTTAATCCATAGCATTTATTCTTGGAGTCTTATGAACTAGTTTACTGTTCCATATCATGTCTTGCTAGCCTTGTTACAATTTAACATTTATGGTAAATACTGCAAGTAAAGTATATTCTAAGATGATCCCACACAACACCATTATTGAACAGTGACTACTGTATAATGTCACAAGACTGTACAGTAGAAAGTCAAATTCAATAATGTCTAAATTGGATTAATTTTACAGTATTCATAATGTATCTACTCATTTTTGTATCCTCATTCACATTAAAAATGTTATTTTCAACAGAAATTACCTACAAAATTAAAATTAAAATTTAATATTGATACATTATGGTACAGAGTAGGGAGGCTTCTTTTAATAGATGAATCTGGGATTTACAACGATCGAACCTAAACCTTTGAGAGTAAAGGGGATGCATCCAGATACATTGTACTATAGTAACAGTGCTAGATTATTAACCACAATGATGTGTTAATGTAATGAATGTTTTTCATATTCAGCTGTTGAGGGCGCTGCTCTGTAGGTTTCCATGGCGTCTGGTATGAATTTCAACTTTATGTAAGCCTCCCCAGATATGACATAATTCAAAGGCTTAGGTGTGGGTCCCCATGGACAGAGGACAAAGAGTATTATTCTGTAGTTGGGTTTCTCCTGTCCAGTCAGCAGCTTATGAGGGATTGTATACTAACAGCTAGAAAGTGCATTGATCAACATAATTGCAGATTTCATTAAAACTTTTTTCCTCTCAATTTGTTGAATGTTGGTTGGTAGGTCATACTGCTCTAAGTACAGTATAGCATTAGCTAAAACTGTTTGTAATGTTTAGTGCTCTTACACTACAGACTGTAACAGTTGATAGTGCTGAATACTTTACGCTTCTTTCCAAGATTTTTATTGTTTCAGACACATTAACCTGCAAATTAATTTAATTGTTTATTTACACTATTAACAGGGTACCATTATTTTTTTTAAGAATGTGAAAATATTCCTACTGTGCAGTCAACAGTGTTGATTCTTAAAAAAATACATTTTATTTTACGATTGAACCAAGGCAGGCAGTATTGGAAGGCAGGCACCAATCTTTAGTACCACTTCACTCACGATCACACTCTTCTCCTGTCACATACTCTTAAACACTTTAGCATTTAGATACTTAATAAACAGTTCTCATCTCAAACATTTTTATTCTGAATGTATGCTTTCAACTCATAATATTACACAGTATGGATTTGACAGAACAAAAGATAAACTAGAAGATAAATGACCAGTGAAAAACACATTAATTGGAATAAAAATTTGAAAATTAATCATACGAAAAATTATCGTGAAGAAAAAGGCAGAGAAAGAAATACAAATATCTCAGAATAATTAGCTTGCAATTTCAGATGATGCGCAGTAGTTTTCAAAGCGAAAAGGACCCAGTTATATGCGTGAGTCACGGATACAGCCAATTGTATTTTGAATAATTAAGATATTTCAAATGCATGTAGAACAACTGCAATCAAGTAGCTAAGGCTTAATATATCATCTTAGTTGAGCTAATATATACCCAGAGTGTCGTCGTTAATTTGGATCAACTAATGGTTGCTAGGCAAATCTTATCCACCAGTAATCTGGCAGCAGTGCGAAAGCACCGTATCATTCATTGCCAATTGCTTGGAACTGCCTTTAACGTTTTATAATGTTAGATAAAAATACTAACGGGTAGAAAATACACCTTGGTAAAAAAAATCGTTAAAAAACCCTATCTTGGCAAACTAAAATTTAGCTATTTAATAGGTTTTGTGCTAATTACCTAGATTTATAAGTTTCTGATTGGCTGCTGAACTTTGCCCTCTGGCTGGCAAAACATGGGTACTTCATTAGGTATCCTCTAACTGCAAGCATATAAAATGAAAGCCTAAAACAACCAGATTTGCCAGCTAACTGTATATAAGAGTAATGAAATGGACTGTCACATTAGATCTATCAGGAGTTGGCTACACTACAGCATGACTACAGGGTGTTGAGGAATCAAAATTCAGACCGTTCACCTTTTCTTCTACAAAATATCTAAGTTGTTGAATAAATAAAAATATCTATGATTTAACTCCCCGGGTTTTGTTATTTTCCTTAGTTGGTTATTTACTGATTTTGTTTCATGTAGTATATTATTACAATCCTTTTTAACAAATTTAAAATTCTTTTATAAATGCAAATTTAAACAAAATGTGGTTCATGTTTTGTTTTTGGAAACGGACGAAGGTGAAATTTTTGTTTTTCCTTTTTCCTGAATGGATATTGGCATCTCATAAATATTATCATTCACACCATACTGTATATCTATGCCATGTCTAGACAACCAATGCTTATGAGGATGTTTATATTTCTGTAGGATTTCATTGTCTCATGAAAATAAATAAAAACCATGCCAGAGGTTATGAGAAACATTAAAAACAATTTTGCGCGACTTTAGATGAAACATGTCATGACTTCAGATGAGATATGCAAGGGAGAGAAGACAATAGATGCTAAGCACTCGAGGGACGCTTGCTTAATAGATTTTATCAGTGATTCCAGAATTTCTGAATGCGTATAATATTATGTATTGCATAAGTTTATCTTCGGTGGATCTAATGCTGTATAGTATGCATTACCTGTGCATTGGTGCGTACGTTGTTATTGAAATTGCCTTGCTGCACTCTACTCAGTCATAATAGGCCTACCCATCCTGCATTTCCCCGTGTGATGTGTATAGTATATATTATTAAATCTATTAGTATTGCTGGTGTGTTACAATAGGGAGGACATTTTGTATTTCATTGCCATAGAAATGACCGCGGCGCCCCCCCCCCCTTTCCAAGAAGATGGATCGACGACCCCTTGAGGCTGTTTGAGTGAGGATGATTTATGTCTATTGTGTTATGTGAAGAAAATTGAAGAATATCAATGAATATAAAAACAATTTAGAGTTATGATGATAATCATGAAAATCAAATCATTCATTATATACTAACTCATTTTGTTTCAAAAATCATTCTTATGACAGTTCTAATATTATTATTAATGATTCGCTATCATCATCGCAATCATTAATGCGATTTGTCATAGCGCATTGGAATTAATTTCAACGATGCCTTCTGTTACAATATTAAATTTTTTTCCTCTGTGTTGGAAAAACATTAACTAAGTGAGTAATTTGTACATTCCCTTAATATTAAGAAATGCAAAGTTGAGTTTTCTGTTCTAGAGGTTGAAAGGGATAATGTTCCCTTGTACGATGATGATTAGTAGACTTGGTGAGGGGGAGGTATTCACAGCATAGTGTTCATTTGCACGTACAGCAATTGGTGTAGGCTATATGAGTAATGATGTTCGTGTTTCTGCGAGAATGATTAATATGGGCAAATGTCTACTGTTTTGAATGCTTGTGAGGGGTCTTTGCCTTAAACATCTGTACTACTACTATTGATTTTCTAAGAGCGATTGCTAACAGGGAAAAAACACCTAACAAATTGTTTTTTGTGATCATGATTAATTTTCCCACCTTAAATACATTCTTGTTTTTACTTCAAGAATGATCAATTTTGTATGCACATGATGCTTGCTGCATCTGTAAGGCGCTGTTAATCACCGATGTGTTATTTTAGTGATTTATACTATAATTTGTTCTGAGATGGTGTTTTATCAGTACTGTAATGTTTAAATGATGTTATTACGTCCTAAAGAATACATAATCTGTTATACGCTGCAATATGGTGACACTAAATCTTAAATGTAAAGGGGTTTTTTTTTGACACGTCTACCAAATTGAATATACTAGAATGTGAATTATGGACAGTTCAGTTAAAATCTTTGTTTTTACAAACTTAATAGGTTTAATTAGTTTTTGCTATAGTATTATGTATTATCATACTGTGTCAATTTAAGCCTTGCGGTATTCTACTGTACAGTACCAAGCCAATAACGTGATTGCTTTTTTTTCCTGTGCATTATTGGTTGCAATTCACGTATAGAAATAAGATGATACAACAGGATTCACATTAGATACAGTAGTGCAGTAACCATAATTATCAGGAGGATTATGCCAGCGAAATTAGCATTGAACCTCCGATCGGCAGGCAAAAAAGGTTTGACGTAAGCGCCACACTGTCAACGGTCGTGGCTGCTCTAAAGAATATGAGCGAGATTTCCGCTGAAAATTGTAGAATGTTTTATTGCCTAGCTTCTATTCCAATACCAAAGAGAATAATCAGATGTTTAAAGTACTGGTATACTGTATTCTAACACAATGGATGCGCTCAACACAAACTTGCAAAATTGCAATGCATTCAATTTGCTGTTACTAACCATTATAATAACTTCAAGGTCACCTTTATTATGTTTATAAGTGCTAATACATCTTAATAATGTATGTTACCAAATTTCACTCTATATTTATTCCATTGTGTGTCTTATGGGCCATGTGATTAGGAATTGGCTTGTCTACCATCCTTCAAACAAAGATAGAATATCCTTTTTCTTTATCAAATATATTAATATAATTTTTATCTTTATGGCGGATGTAGGTGGTAAGCAAAATTTAAGATTCATGTTTAAATTGTATTACCTGGTGGTTTACAGCCCTGGTACTAGTAGAAAAAGTGGAGCATATTGTTTGTGATCGAACATTTCCATTATGTTAAAGTGATTCATTTTAAGGGGTTTTTAAAAAAAATATTTTTATTAGTTAATTCGTTCAAAGATACACATGGAGATCTTGCATTGATTTGCTTAAAAGACAAAGCGAAAAACCACAGATTATCAAAGAGGATCTTTGATGTGTTTTGACAGCAACCGTTAGAGTTAAGACTAAACAAATAAATCGACCTAAGGGCATTCAAGTTAAAGAAACACTTAAAAGAGTAAACTTTGAACTGGATATTCTTAATCTAGAATTCAGGCCATGAAAGAACTGATGATTTGTTAAATAAAAGGAAATACATAGAGTGTCCTAAAGGGGTTTTTTTTATACGGGTGAGGATATTGTAAAATTGTCTGCAAACTTAATAATAAATACAATTTATTATTAAGTATTTATTAGTAATAATAAATACGATTTATATAGCGCACATATCCACTAAAAAAGTGCTCAAGGCGTAAGAGGCGGAAACATGGAAAAACTTAAACTTGAATATATGCGTAAATTGAAATATAAGCGAAATACATTTTTATTTAATATAAAAATACATTCAGATAAATTCATTCAAAATATTTTAATTCAATTATGGCTTGTGCTCCTAGTTTGTGTGTTGCTTGTCAATATTTTGTGGCCATTACAGTTAATAGCTTTTTATTGATCTATTTTTTTATATTATATTCTCAAATAATTTCAAAATATAATGGGTTAGTATGTATACAATAGTAATCATTATGTTGCATCATTTTCATATATAAATTGGTATTTCACTGTATTTGGCACGGACCCAATTAATTGCCTAGGATTACCTAGCAAATTATGGCTCTGGATTTTCTCGGAAGTCCGCCACCCCAACATTCTATGACCATTTATTTTCACGATTAAACATGATTTGTGGAATTCGTAAAAATTAAAAGATCGTAAACATCAAGGGGTTTACAATAAAGTAAATCATGCAGACAGTTTAGTTCAACGTCGATGTGAGTTCATATCATTTCTATCCTCATTTGACCAAATTGACTCTTTTCACGGGTCTTTCACCCGCTTATTACCTTTACGTTATGATAATGCGATATGAATGTAGAGCTCGTTTAATTTTCATCAAGTCCTCCTGTATCTCTACTGCTCCTCACCCTGATAGCTCCTGGCATTTCCTGATCGTGTTAATGAAAGTGATAGCGTGGCGCCGCTATGGTTATTCTAACGTGATTAAGACTGAAGTACGGTACAGGAATCATATTCTTTATAGGTATTTTTTAGATATGCATATTTCTGGGTTTCTTCTGCAATTAAACCATTATGTAACCTGAGTGCATATGTATTGTGGGTTTATGTGTAACGTACTACCATGTAATGTAGGACCATCATCTGACCTATAAGTCTCAACCATTATTGTACTGCATAGGTGTGCTAATAAAGGGATGTGTTCATTTTTATTCCAAAATACAATGTGTTGATGTTTTCTTAATTTTTTAAAAAAAAGTTCATTATTGATAATAGTGAATTTTGTAATTTGTATTTTCTAATAATACAGTACAAGTTACATTCTACCGATTCAGACGTACAGCATTTGCCTACCAGGTACTGTACCGGTACTTCCCAAATACTGCTATCTCTGTCGATATTCTATAGCACAGTTACAGTACAGTACTTGGATGGAGTGCTACATGCAATATCCACATTGATAGTCAATGATGTACGTAATTCAAATAATGGTACTCTGCAAATAATATTCCAAATTTTTAAAATTATATCAATTACACTAATATTCAATTAAATTACCATGAATATTCATGTTTTTAACCTTTTAAAAGCTGAACACCAATGTATTTGAGGGTAAATTTTTTGGTAACAGAAACATGGTGACGTGTTGCAGTATCATTATGAAATATAATGGATGTAAAAGGTTACCAAGGGAGCATCAAGAATCCAGAGCTTGTAGTTAATTGATTCTAAAGTCAGATTTATGGATTACAAGAAATCATTTATTATTGTTATTGTATTTGATAATTCATTCCAATTAATTGTATTATACAGGTACCGTTGTAGTTAGTAGGATAGGAAAAACAGTTTTGCAGGTACAGTAGCATTGTAGTGGGCTTTCACCTAATCGATAGGAATGATTTATTTTCCCTGGTTTATGGTTTTATTCATTATACAGTACATTGCTCTCAAATAAACTATTGACCTGCCAAAAATAAAAGTATCATTTTAAACTCATGTTCTGATTTATTTGTTTGAAGTTCTTTCTCTGCACTTTCTACTGTAGTCTCTTCTTTTTCTTCAAATGCCCTTCTTCCCTTTTTAGGGCTACAGTGCTATAGCCCTTTTTCTAGCTATTTTTTTTCATAATTGGGCCTAGTTTTTACCCTCATGTTATGCTATATATTACTTAACACCTTGTTCTATAACTAAATTAACATTAACTTTTAAATATATATTTAAAAACCCTATTTTTAGATGGGAGATGGATACCCACTTTAAAAACAAAACTGGATCAATTAGGCTTTGAATATATAGTAGGTCAGCATAACCTTGCTCCTAAGAAGGTGGAAATATACATAATGTTACAGATGTACATGTAGCAAAATTGAAGTTAATACATATGTAATGTTGTTATTTTTCATTTGATTTCAACTTTATTATATGTTACAAATCACATTTTGATTTATTATAATTTGGATGAAAAATAAATTATTATAATCATACATTTACAATATGCCAGTATGTTTTTATTTAGCATACTGTAGAAAAAAAAATAAATAAATACAATGATGACGGATAACATCAAGAGAAAAACATTAAGGATAAAATTAAATAAAGGGAGATCTTAACTCAGGAGAGAGGCTTGAGATGACACTTTTTTCCCAAGCAAACATTTTAATAGCAATGACACTCAAATGTATATTTAATTTTATTCTTCATAAGGCCAGACATATTTTTATACTTTGTTTCACATTCTTTTTTTTTTTAATGTCAAAGGAGGGCAGAAAAAATAAAAATTTGTTTTCTCATTTAGCAAAATGATTTTGTCAAAACCATCTAGGTGGAAGAGAAAATAAAAATGAAATTTGATTAATGAATTAAACATTCTAGTAATGAGATTGATAAATGCTTTAAATTTATATAATTAAGGATGAAATATATATGTATATGTTTTATCTTTGGAGATTTCATGGAGCATAATAAAATAAATGTAAAATTTCCATTTCGTAGCAGAAAGTACAGTGTCTTGCGAAAAATAAAATTTTAGTCTTATTCCAAAATCACTATATATATATGTTTTATTTTTGGAGATTTCACGGAGCATAATAAAAATAAATGTAAAATTTCCAGTGTTTTGTAGCGGAAGGTGCGGTGACTTGCCAAAAATAAAATTTTAGTTTTATTCAAAATCACTATTATTTGTAGTTAGTGCGTTCTCTATACAAGGTATAAATAAGTCTCGCCTAATTATACAGAACTAGTCTACACCTAAGGCTTGGTTCTTTCTGCTAATGTTCATGCTATCAGAATTTATAATTTCCATATTTCTGAACAATATGTGGTGCTTTTTATAATTGATAAATAATAATAACAAAATTTATGAAGTTCTTTAAGTGATCTCCTATTAATGGCTGGTTTATAAATTATTCTCACGATAATGAACAAGTACCAGTATTTGTGTACTTTCTGTTTCATTTATTATGTATTTGTGAAGTTTTGTTGATGTCAGTTGAGTATGTCCTCAGTCGTCCTTTACATAGACAAGAATAGGCTTTCATTATTCATCATTTCAAACATATACAGTAGACCTAACAAAAAAAAATGAGTGAACACGGAAAAAAAAAATGATAGTAAAAGATCAATATTAGGATGCTGAGATGGTGCTAATTATAAATTGCATATTATTTGTCTTTTTGTGTCATATTCCAAAGCTGGCTGTTTCTCACCAGTAATTGTTCTGAGACCTAGCGGCTAGATTTTAACGACAAAAGATGGAGTTAAGATTGGCCAAAAACCTCAGACAACATAAGAGAGTGTTCTGTGATGGTTTCTAGAATTAATAACAAAGAGTGATACTTAATCAAAGTGGAATTCAAGATCAAGTTTATTATTTTTTTCATTACTGTGTTTATCTGAAGCGAAGTATATTACGGTCTTGTACTCGCAAAAATGTAACACTTACTATTATATATATTTATTCAACTTTCTTTCTAGAGGGTTATCCTTCCATCTATAGACTTATATTAAGGAGTCCCCTTCAACATTAAAATGAAGAAGAAAAACTAGACATGAATTGTGAGACAAATATTTATAATAATATAAAATAATGTACTATGTAACATAAATCTGAATTCTTTGTAGTTATATTAAAAATCAGCAGAAACAATAAGCATCAACAAGGAGCATGTAAGCAAATAAAAAAATTAATTTCATTATTAAGAATAATTAGGCTTATTTAATTTATCTAAAAAATAATAAATGTCTAATAACGTTTTATGGCCGAGTGATATAAATATACCACACTACAGTAGAAAAAATACAATTTGAAATAGCAGATAGTGACCCTATATTTAATTTTGTTGTGGATTTATTAAGCTTCTCATATAAGAGCCAGAATAAAAAAAAGAGAGCAAAAAATAAGAAAATGCACACCAGAGACTCTGCATTAAACATCTGTGGTGCTAATTTGAGGGACGTTGAAGCTATTTTTACAATATTTATTAAATAGTGCTTTATAGCAGGCAAGGAGATAATAGGATTTAGATGCACAGTGACTATCCACTGTTTTTCTTCCATCTCCTAAAGCTCCATAAACATCTCTAAGTGCCTTTTATACGATCAGAATTGGAACTCGGAATAATTTTTTTTCTTGCGATGGATTAAGCTAATAACAGTTCGGAATATACTTAATTTAAATTAGATTTGATATTGAGACTTAGTTTCTAAACTTTTTTTATTCATTCTTTCAATTTACTTTGGAATGTAATTTGTCTATTTTTTACCAGCCACTCATTCATGTTTTGATAGTTACTGTACTAGTAAATGTACTATGCATTTTTATGCACATACATTATATTTTATATACATATAATTCGATCTTCAATATACTTTATTCAACAATGGCTTAGGAAAACAACAGTATAAAAATATAACTGTACAATAGATCAAATTATATTAAAGAACAAAAAACTTTTAGGATTACAAATTAGAAGGCAAGCCTTGTCTCATATAGGGACCCTTAATTAATAATTTATATTAAAATTCAGTTGTGACATCATCAAAACAAACTTCCAATGTTATTTCCCTGTTAATCTAATCTTTGCATAATAATTTCTACATGGTGTATGATATGCAACTGTTCTAATTGCTTAATACAGTATATGACCCAAAAAAAATAGGAACAATAATAATAGGAATACTAATTATATTATTAATAAGTACATAATGTACATACATGTTTGAAAAGCAAAAATTGTTTATCATTTTTAATTTTACTGCAACAAATTTTTATAGAAAGATTTTACTTTAAAAAATAATATATTTTAATTGTAATAATTTAAATATGATGATTAGTCTACTGAATATTTTGTCGTTACACTACCAGCCAAAAATAAATCAATTCTATTATTGATCCCTATATACAGTAATGATAAAATGAACAGAACTTTTTCGCCGTCATGGAGAAATTCAAATTTGATATAAGCATGTGTTTAAAAAAAATATAGATATAATTTTTTGTGAAGGAAATGTATTTATATAATTTTAAATTTTACCACAACTAATTTTTCTTTCAGAAGGGTTATAATTTTATAGATTAAATATGATAATTTAAAATGTACTGAAATTTTCATAATAAAAATACCAACCAAAATAAAATGCATTTATTCTATTATTGATCCCATATTATGATCAAACAACAGCTCACATTTTACTTTGTTGTCATGGAGATATGCAAATGGTTTGAGCATGTGATTAGCATTGCAGACTGACATGCCCAGGAAGAATGATGATGTTAATGGTGTGTGCAATATGACTTCTGCCTAATCGTTCATAAACAGTGTAACATACGAAATTGCATTATTAGGAGAAGTTCCATTGATCGAAGCATTGAATGGCAGCTTAGATGAGGATCTAGAATAATACAAATGTCTTTTATTGTTTTTTATTCCAGGTGCAAAATAATAATTACTTATGTCCATATCTGTATATATTTATGAAGTGTATGGTAGGCCTACAGTAATTTAATATTTTATTCTTGTATGCTTTTTATGTTAATATATTATAGTACATGTCTACAATCAAATTTCATACTGTATTGTAAATGTGGAAATAAGGATTATCTTATCTTATTTTAATGTAATTTCTCTTCAAAGAAATTTTGTAAAAGTATTTGAATTGTAGAGTTTTTGTATCTAAACAAAAAAAGTACAATTATTAACATTATTCTTTGTTAGCTGTATTTTTATGGCGTTCAAATGGAAGTACTTAAAATATCTCTTGCACAATATTTTCACAATTTTTTCATCGCGTGTACCAAACTTCTAGCCTTGAAAACATGCACAGTGCATAGCCCTACTTTACATGACTTGTGCAGTAGTAACCTTTAAATGAAATACAGAAAACATATTTTATTATAGTTTATGGCTTTGTTACCCGTAGATTTTCCTTGTTGTTAAGATTGATTTGTGTATAACACGCGAAGCTGCATGGTGGCACTAAGTTCTATTACCTGTTTTATCATAAAACGTTGCTTGGTGTTGATAATAGCATTCAAACTGTTTGCCAGTAGTGATAGTGTGTTGAGCTCCCCAAATGAAATCCATTTAGTAACCACTATGATTATCTAATAAATTAATGCATATGAGAAAGGAGAGAAAGATAGATATAAAAAGACAATTAAATAAGCCTATTTTAACTCGCCGTAGCTAACAATGATCGATCACGATCATGGCAAGGCTTAAATACAGCTTATCTCACCACTATCATAGGCCTAGAGATGCGAGAGTTTCTGTAAGCTAAGGTTTACAGAATGATGTGTTATTAATGCTGTCCATTTAGAACCAAGACAACAATACTTCTCATCAAGACTCAGATATGTGTCTCCTGATGCTATCCCCACAAGAGGCCATTGTCGTTGAGTGGCTCCCCATAACTATAGTTTGCCTTGTACTTGTTTACTCGGCTTAGGAATTCATGTTGAGACCAAGATGTTTCTTTTTAGCTGATTGCAAGGATTAACAATGCTCATAGTGGTCTTGTTCTTCAGTGAAATTCATAAAAATTTCTATGATAATGGGCAGTGGTCCTTTATTTTCAAATTGTTATCATAATTTTTATTTCTAGTGAAATCATTATTAATTATTTTTATTTAATTATTAATTATGTTCATACCAACACTTCGAAAAACACTTCACACTTCCTCTGATAATAAAAAATAAATTTAACCCCCCCACCCACATGAATTCATGTCTAGTTGTCTAATTTACTAGTCAACAGAGTGGAATTACCATATGAATAAGTAAAAGGTGATGCTTAGGGAGTGGTCTCTAATGAATGAAAAAACAAATTTAAATTGATACTGTAAGGTGATACAAGGTAATTTTTAAGTAGTAGAATGTAATTCTTTTGCACAGACAATTTCTAGGGTGGTTAACATTTTTTATCAGAAGGCATACATCCCTTCCCTTATAGATACACAAGTTCTGATAACTAGGCTACTGTATTTGACTTCTGTAACACCTCACCTCCTAAATTTCCCTAGACTTGTTTCAGAATGTCTAAGTAGACACAACATGATCAGCAAGAACAAAGGATTCATCTGATGAGAATAGGAAATAAGGAAGGATATTAGTAAAACATGCGAGTAACAACGATAAATGTGTCAAGAAATTTGGCGTGATTGATGCAATTTATTCCAGTTTTGTAGTTGCGCTTCATCTTTCATCTGTTATCTCGTTTCCAGGCTTCTGTAAATATCTCAATAAGTTCCGTGATAAAATCAATTATTATTCTTATTTGAATTGAAAACAGGAAGGTGAGAAGTCATTGTTGTCATTGAATTATTTAGAAATAATAAAAAAAAAAAATTTAAATTCTGTAATCCTGAAAATACATTCATCTGGATTGATCAATGTTTTAAAAATTCATTTATCGTTTGTAACTTTCAGTTTACAAGTACTTTGCAGATGTTATAACGCTATATATGTAGTTTGGTCTGATATTCCACATCAGTGTTTTAACCTTCAGTTGCACTATTGTTGAAGGTTCTCTTTGGAGCCTACTGTAGGCCTGATATATTATTTTATTTTACTTTGTTAAACTTGACTTATTTTGCCGTGGGTAAATTACTTTTTGAAAATTTATTTATTAGAACAACATCAACAAATATATATTATAACAGAAACATTTTATCTGGGTAGGAGGAAGACCTAGTCAATTAAATCAAGTCAAAATAACATTTATTTTCTTCTTTCTCATATTAAAATCAAAACTTTAAAGGCCTACTTGCCCATAATATTTTTATAAAAATGTATGTTAGAGAGAAAGAACACCAGGGTAGAAAAATTAATAGTTATAGACTTAATGACTTAAATTTTCAGTGGTAAATTTTGGCAGAAGCCTGAGAGTACGTCATTGTATATATCTAGGTGTCTAATTATTATTTGTATAGGCCAATGCCTTTAACCATGTCTCACTATCCAGGCTTCAAAATTTTTTAGTTAGTCTGTACATAATTCATTTCAATGTGTAGATTTAAGTAGGACTATTTATAGAACCAGGGAGAGAGGGCTTTACCATCAAAGCTGTAACAATTCTATAATAAGATGTTTTATCTAGGTTTATTGTTCTACTGAAGGTCAAATACTGACGGCACTGTTTGCCGAGAGAAATGTCTAAATTCTAATAACTACGATCCCTAGCAACTGCCATCTTTTTTCCCTCGTTTGCTAATCTAAGGAACAAGTAACCCCTAAAGGAAAGAGATGTTAGTCTTTGTGCGGTACAAAGCGGTCACCCTCAAGACTTAACTGATGCGGTATAACCATGCCATTCGTCCTTAACACCATTATGTCCAGCTTTTTTGACTTGTCGTGATTTACTCTGAGTTGACATCTTAACCTTGTTGCGTATTTCTTCATTCTTTTCTTCTGCGGTGAATGTTGAATATCGCCTGCAGATTCTTGCTGATCAGAAGTGTCTGTAAAGAGGTCACCAAACTACGTGTCTTTTAAAACAACTTAAGCGCTAAAGAAACTCACTTTAATACTTCACATTAACCTCATTAAGTCTGTTGAGGAATTCCATTATCATCATTAGCTCATCCATCAATTTATTAAAGGATGAGAAAAAGCACATTTAGACAAAAGTAATGTAATATTTATATAATACTAATAGTGGATCAGCTTTTCATTTTTTTTTTTATTCAAAAAAACGTTTTCTTTTCTCTGTTGATTTTTGCAATAATTACTTAGTTTATGTTTAAAATTATCTATTGCTTTTATATATTTATATGCTTAAGGTATTTATTTTTAAAAGTTACTTTTGTTAATTTATATTTTCATTAATTTCAATTTATATATTTTTATAATTTACTTTGGTATATTTATGTTTATATTTTTTTAATTGGCCATGTGTGGTTGAGTGATTACTGTTCTCCCTTGGGCCCAGTAAACATTTTGTGAATTAAAAATAACAACCAGGCCTATATTTATCCGACCAATTAAAACAAAAATCAGTTTTAATGCTGTCACTAACAGATTATTATGAAATATTTATAGGAAATTAATTTATACAAAAATCTCATTTTCCAAAAAATGTGAAATAAATTATAAAAAATTACAACAAAATTATTGAATTGAAGTACAGTCACTAAATTATGTGCTATACAAATCCAACTTAGCATTAAAATTAATATTTTATTATTATTTTAACTGGGAGAGTCTGTAGTATGAAGTCTAGTTTACATGCAAATGAATGATTTTGTACCTGAAGGCTATACTGTTGAAATGCAATGCTTTCAGTGCATGAGTATCGCACAAACACATTGTAATTGTTATTCAACTCATGAACATATAACTCGGTGTTCAGTACTTGTGAAGATGATACATATTATATTAGTATCCGTTGTTGTAAAACAAAGAGTTTATTATTACTGTTCCTTGGGGTTCCCGCCTTCGGCGAAGTGGCGTACAGTACTGTATGTACTGTAAGGGGCTTGAGAAAGTTTGTTAGATAAAAATTTCACTCGTTATAAAATTAGCTTGTTTCATCACATGATTTTGTCACCTGGATTCTCTCATTTACCCTCTTGTCTCCTTTTCATTAACCACCAAATAGCACTTCTCCTAGATATCTTACTGCTTGGTTGTGGCTGTACCAGTAGTGGTGGTAGGGGCTGTAATGACAACTATGAAGATAATAATGATTATGATGCTTATGGTGATACTAACAATGATGATCGTAACAATTATTTTGTTTGTGATCAAGAATGATTAATTGTATCTGCCAGTGATGATGATTTAATATTATAGGTCTCCAATTAAAGACCACTTTTCTGTGGTCCCAAATGTTTTTTTATTGTTATTATTCTAATTAAGAGACCAAAACTGCTAAAGACCATGAAAACCCCAGTCCTAAAAGTGGTCTTTAATTGGTAGGAGACCTGTATTATGATTTTGACTTAAAGTCAAATATAATTGACTTATAGGGGAATATTTTCTAATGATAAAAATAATATTTTAAAATTAAGTAATAAGCGATGTAAAAAGTATGAAGACCAAATTAGTGAACTGGCATTGACCAGCAGTTATGTTATCTGGAATGCCTGAGTGGGTGAATTGTCTTTATTTGTAATTGATTTCTTGTTTTTTTGTTTTAGTCTCTGTTCTGCCTCCACCTGGGTTTTTTTTTTTATGTCATTCTTTATAGTGTTTTCTTTAATAAAGAATGATTTTATTATATAGAAATGATTTAATAGTTCATCATATGCATGCTATAACTGGACTCTGTAGGCGTACTGTATCTATAGATGTTGATAATACTTTGGACAAGGACAAAAATGATGATAGTGTTTGTAATGATGTCATGTAGATGATGTCATAATGATGTAAATGCTTAGGAATGACAAACGATATCAATCTATTGTAGGTGTCAATAATAGTGATAATTACACCAGATTGATAAAATACCAGTAAGCCAATGCTTACTGTGAGAACGACAAATGATGATACTATCATAGCTGTTAAAGGTGCCAATAACAGCGATAAACTGAATGAGGAAATTGATGATAACAATAATCTCAGTAATACACCAATGATACCAATTGAAACGTTTCAATTATGTACTTCAAAAGGTTTATCATGCAAATTTGATCTTCACTATTTCTTATCATAAACATTACCATTGAAAATAATTCCCACATGCATATACTGTTACTCTGTTTCTATACCTTGCTGATCAATAAAGTCCCCAAAAGCCGCATGGCCTAGAAACATTTCATGGAGTAGGTTACTTCTAGCGAGGCTCCAGACTGACTCAGCTAGCCTGGAATGCATACCTTTGTAGTGTTTGATCTACGAAGTTAATGAACTTAGGCTGAGCAAACACTGCTCTGAATAACACAATATCGTAACCCCTTCAAGTGTTTTCTCTGACGGCATATAGTCAACGATAACTAGTTCAGTTGATGGTGTTTATTTTTTTACAAAGTGTGTTCTTATCTTGCAATTAAAGCAGCAATCCTACAAACTTATGTCATAGCCTGTCTTTATGAGCAGCGGCATAGCTAGCAGATGCTTGAAAAGGTGCATTATTCCTATTAAAAATTGGTGCCCAAGGTGTCCATACTTGAAATTTCCTAAGGAAAAAAAAGATGGTATTATCATTCCATTAATGAAATTGCTACTGTGAGTTCAGTGAAAATTCACACCAGTCACAAGTTAACTGTCATTTTTAAAGCTACTTGTCAATTCCACATGATGACAAGCCACTATGGTTATTAATTTGTGTTGAAAAATCATTGCCCCAGGGTTCCCCACTGAAAATTTGCTGAGAAAAAAATCATTCTAGTAATAAAGTTACTACTGTGTGAGTGAAAGGAAGATCACACAGCCTACCATTCACTTGTCATGTTTAAGAGACTTGTTCAATTTATATGATGACAAGCCTCGTCACTGTTATGATTATTAATTTGTATTATATTGACTAAAGTAATATTAGACATGTTTACTTACCATTGAGCAAATGAGATCGGGTATCATTAATCTTAATGAGTTAGTTAATAGGTTTGCATCATCAAACATGCAAATCAAACTTAATGTTTTGGCAAATTCTCCATCGATTTCATATGTTCACAACTTCCGTGGAAATGCCTCCAAAAAAATGGTCGCTTAAGTGCGAAATAACATGCCTTGGGGTATTACCGGTACATTTGAACTTGGTGGATTTCTTACAGGCAGAAGCCGGTAAACAAAAAGCACTCCACATGTTTCTGTGATACCCCGGAAGTGTTTATCGGGAGGCGCTTTTACATATAAAATCGTAAATAACTTGCTACATTGGGCAGTTCGTCCATACAACGGGTTTAGCGTAAGTGCTGTTAAGACACTCAGAGGATGCACTAGTAGTTATTTTTAATCATATGAGAAGTCAGGTGGTGTGTTTAGGTATGAATAAGTTTACTAATTTATGTGCTACATCATTATATTAATCACAATATGAACATATCAGGATTTTTACATTTTTAACAGGCATGAATGTGGGATGCCAAAACTCCAGAAATCATTGGAATGCAGCTTAAACGTGTTTACCTCCATCTATGTTTTTGGTTTAATGTAGAAAGTATTTTCAGGTGGTGTATTTAGATATGAATAAGTGTACTAATGTATGTGCTACATCACTACCAATCACAATATGAACATATCAGGATTTTTACATTTTTAACATGCATAAATGTGGGATGCCAATATTCCAGAATTCACTGGAATGCAACAATAAACACATTTTCCTCCATCTATGTTTTCGGTTTAATGTTGAAAGTATTACCAATGTTTTCCTTAGTTGCAACCGTAGCTCAAATTGAAATTTGAGATAAATGTGCAGTGTTGGTTTTATTCGACAAGGGACATGAATCGCATGTTACTTCTTTGAATTCTGGATTTGATTGGATGCTGCTTTACCATTCTGAGCAGATTTGTTGTTGCATCAATGAAATTGAACATTTTCACAACAGTGTTCATAATGTAATTAGAATGTTGTGGCTTAACCTATTTGGCTTTAATTTGATAAAGTTAGTAGGTGTAATAAGATAGGAAGAGATCCCAAGAAGTCATGGGGACTTTAATATTAATTGAAGTTATGCAATAGGAATTGCAAGGTATTAAAATTTAAATGTAATCAAATTTCTATGAATTTAAAACAATCTTTCTATGAATTTAAACTATCTAAAAAAAATCATATTAGCTTGGTCAAATGTCATTTTTTTAGGTACAATATGGCTTAGCCAATTGAATGAATAATAACAATTAGTCTGTTCATTCATTTGCCTTATAATTTTAATCAGATTCTCTATATCTTTCGGTTGAGGATTATGTTTACGGTAATAATGATGGAATGTCAAATTAATGTTAATCTCGGACATCATGGATATCAAGAAATACAAAATAATTCTATTTTTAGATTCTGTATTCGCTTAATCACTAAATCTTTGATACGCTAGTGTGTAATGCCCTCGGAGTTTGTTCACCTCTTCACAAAACTCTCACAGTTTCACCAGTAATCTTTACTTGTACAAAAACGTAAGTCAACAAAAGTATGCAAAAAAAGGCCTATAGACAAAATACTGTATAAATAACAAAGCAGATAAAGTTATGGTATTCACTGATAAAATCTGGTTGGTGTCCTTTAAAGTAGATAAGAAACTATAAAAATGTTAGTACACCCTTATCTTCCAGGCTATTTTATTTTTCAGTGATTTTATTGTCACCACTACGGTATACTGTATGATAGAGGTTTATGAACCTGTTGAATTCAACTGGTTGTTCAGCATTTTAACATGATATTTGAATGCAATCTGTAGAATATTAAACAGAAACTACATAAAATTCAAACTGAAATACTCATATTAATCTAACACTTGAATCAGGTTTAACATCCTGAGCTGTTTGATTGGCCATATTTTTAGCGTACATAATTATATCTCGGGCTGTACCCACAGATGGCTTGAAATTTGACTTGATTAAATGATAATTTTTTCCATCTCGCAACTCACATTTTCCAACCCGCAACTCGCATTTTCCAATTCGCAACTTGCATTTTCCAACTTGCAACTTGCATTTTCCAACTCCAAACTCGCATTTTGTAACTCGCAACTCGCATTTTCCAACTCGCAACTTGCAGAAAAGAAACCCTCTGTATAATAATAGTAGTGTGAAAGAGTATAGAATTGCAAATGGTCCGACTACCCTGATTTTGTATACACGCAATGGAACATAAAAAAAAGTACTATCCCACTAGATAGGGGCACCCTCTTTACGAACGCCTTTTGAAGGATTCCTTCTAGTTCGTGGTAGTAATTATTGAGCTAGGATTTTATTCCAACGAGATCCCGAGAGTCAGACTTGTCAGACCTCTTGTAGTTCTATACTCTTCGGTAGTAACTGATCTAAGGTCACTTTCACAAAATATTATTTCCCCCTTCCTGGAGCTTATCACGTATTCAGACATAATAATATTTCCCCCATTCCCGGAACTTATCACATATTCAGACATAATAATATTCCTGTTTGGGGATTCTGTCTTCAATATTTCACAATATATGAGTAATGTTTTATTAAATAAAAAAAAACTTGGTGAAAACAAATCTCGTTTTTAAACACAAGATTGATTTGGTATGCATCAGAAACAGCTATCAAATTTGTCCATAGCAGGTAATGTTCTTGTACGAATGCTAGCTATACCTTATTCCCATAGGCCGACGGTTGGTATTTTTCACTCAATTCAAATTCAATTCATGATTTCCTGAATATACAATCTCTTATGAGTTTATGGATATTATTACCAATTACCTTTTGATATTTCCATTTTCTAATTTTACAAGGCAGCTCCAAAAAAAAAAAAAAATTGAAATGTAACGGAAGTAGTAGATTTAGTAAATCTTGTTCATTTTGAAACAAAATTGAACATTTAAAAGATATTGCTGAAATGATCTAGTTATAAAATTATTACTGAAATACTGTACATTCTGAGAATCGAGTTGGATTCGTTGGCTGGCAGTCGTAAGATGCCGTGTGTGCCTCGCTTTTAGGGATGTGAAACGGACTAATGTTTGCCTTCCCGTGGGAACATAGCTAATTTGCATTTGGCCATTTATTTCTAATGTTCAGATATTGAAAACCAAACCTAAAAGACATGAATATAGATCATGTTCATTGGTCCATGAAGTTTTAAGTTCAAATCTATCCTCAGCTCATTTCAGCTATAGGGCTGTAAGCTAGGTTCTGGTTTCATAGCATTTGATGACACAAGTGGAGAAGTGTTGTTTTTTTAAAGGACTGATAATAGCCTCATCACCAGTAGCAAATGTAATAATAATAGCCCAATACCCTAGGTCCTGCCTCAATAAATACAGGTATTGTCAACTCTATGACATTCAATCCTTTAATAGGCTAGCAATTGTGATCTCAGAAAACTGGAATGATATTGTTTCGGCAGTCGTCCACCCAGAAGGAAAGCTGAGTTCAGAGCTATATTTCAACCACAGTGCCACTGGGAACTTGTCTACAGCATGAGACATAAATTTAGTGGCTTACACCAGTAATGGTACCAGAGGGGGGTATCAGGACAATAACCGTATACCTATAGCATTTTAATGTAGTTTATTTTACTGATTTGAACAATCTAGAGTGCATTAAGGTCAGCTCGCTCCTCTCTCCTGTTTCAACTACTGTTGGAGTTCCTGTTTATTTTAGCAACAATCCTAAACCACAGTTATAATTGGTATTATGAGTATGGGAAATTATGTTTGATTATGTTTTGTAAAAAAAACATTTCTGATAAAAAGAATCCTTTATATTAAGATTTATATACCAATCTCTAAATTTTATTCTTTTTATTTTTATAGTGATACATGCCTATTAAGTACACACTCAGTATGACAGCCTACTATAGAGAATATTTTTTTTTGGCCAAAAAAAATAACAAAAAAAAACACTCGCCAAGCACGTTCCCTTTAAATCATTAATCAAAAAACCGTGTGTGTTCCTAGGCGTTTTTGTAGACTTTGATTTTGGAGAAATCTATTTCTAGCCATGAAAACGAATAAATTCTCATGAATTAATTTGTTTGCATGCAAGTTTCTACCTTAGGTGTGAACCCCTTTCCATTTTGATTCTCGTATTGCGTTGTACTTGTCTAGTTATCCAATCTGTTTCCCCTTCTGGAATACCTCCGTGGGGATCATTTGCACTTAAGATAGATTTATACTTTCATGAGAATTCAAGATACAATTTCTCATGAAGACAAAATTAATTTGAAAACAGAAATACAGATAGATTAAATTTTATTCAAAGCGCATGTTTTGAGAGTGGTACTGATGTGTTTTATTCTTCGCTGCATTCTTAAGTTGATTTAGTTTCGAGAGCACTAATGATTACTAGTACTTTTTCTTCTCTGCATTCTTGAATAAATTTGATCCTTTAAAACAGTTGCTCATAATCTTGAATAGAAAGTAAGAGATATTGCAGGAGAAATATCTGATTCCATCTGAGATTAGAACAATGATACTCGTAATAAACTACATAAATTGTACTTTATTTTCCAGCATTGTTTTGTATTCTTTTTATTAGTTTGAGGGAAATTTCTTTGAATTAATTCCGACAGAGCAGTTCATAAATATCAACCTGCAGTCAGAAGTTTAATCTCAGGTAAATGCCACTACAGACGAAAAGTTCAACATCCCTGTGAACCGACAAGCCACCTTCCAGCGCTTTTGATTCTACATTAAATTATGTATTTTCAAGAAACAACTGTGGTAGTCTGCTTCATACTGGTTTTAAATATCTAAAGTAAATGCTTAACTGAGCTGGTAAGCATTTGATCAAAAATTGGCACTGTGTGAAATATGTAGTATGGAACATATATCAGCAGGGTATATGGTCCACAACTGTCATAGAAAATTACTGACATCATAGCTAAGGACATACAGATACAATCAAGGGGTTGTTATCCGTTGTCTTGATTAAAAATGGGTACAATAAAGAATATCCATGTGGTTCATTATGTCTCATAATGGTTACCAGTATTAATAGTAATAGAAGGTACATGTTTTTTAAATTTTAAATAAAGTAATTGTAGACATATTAAAATAATACACTAAAATTGTATCATTTGTTTTTACAAATATAATAAATATAAGCCTATAGATATTAATGCTAAAAATTAAGGATGTCTATGTTAGATGGTATGGTAAATATATATAAAGATTAAGATAAAATTTATTATTTGTGTAAAAGTGAAATAAAAATGTTCACAAAATATCTATAAAAAGTTGCAATTGAGATTTGTCTTTCATCAGATAACTAAAAATAAATTATAATTTTAGGGAATTTATTTATGAATTTTTAAAAATGCATTCTGTGTATTTGATGCAAGAGACCATAAATGCCAGGGCAGTCAGTATAGGCTATAAATAACAACATATTTATTTTATGTATTTGTTCAACCTGTTACACAGTTTTCCTATATAGTGTTTATTGAACTTGTTTTAGATGGTGGTTATCACCTCGGTTGGTTGTACTACTGTATTCTGCAATAATAAAACCCATACAGTCAGTACAGTAGTAAATCGTTGAATTTTAAAACGTTTTAATAACATATATAATTATATATAAAGCTATGATGATGATATAAAGTCATGTTTTTAAATTTAAAAAGTTCATTACTGCTTAATTTGGTGTAATTCTTGAAAAAGTCTTGTCAAATGACAGTCAAAAATTTGAGTAATTTTCATTTTATTGTTATGAGATCATTTTTTTAAAACTTTGTTTCAACAATAATAATAATATTTGTCCGTTTCGTTTGCATGATACAGTATTCTTTAATTTTGGTATTGTCTGTTGGGTTGGTTGCAGGAGAGCATTGAGTATTAACACTTGCCGTCTCTAGTACTCTGTATTCTACCGACAAAAGCCACCATTTGTGATGCAGTATAATAGTTACAAAGATCAGGACCAATATCATCTTATAAATATTTAATAACTTATAAACTCATAAATTATTCGGCTATACCAAGCCCCCTTGTTTTGTTCTAGTTCTTTGTCCATTGGATGAAATCCTGTCGATTTGATGAAATCTTCAAACAAATTAAATCCATTTTCAGTAAGCCTCTTACAGTAACTAAATTTCATAAAACATTTGGCTGATTATTTGTTCACCTTTCCTCTTAATTTAACTTATTATTTCTATTTACCATATATAAGTTTATGTATTTTACTTTGACTTGCTATTAATTTGTTGACCTGATTAGATTGAAGTGCCATTACATTAAAACACACACATTCTGTTATACCATTGCTATAATTTGATATTATAATTGTGTTTGCTCGTTAACTAGGTCATATTCTTATTCTTGGTATACTGGTTTAGTATGGCTGTTAACCTAGAAATATTACTTGTGTCTTGATGATGTTCTAATAAAGTATGATTGAACATACAGGAATCAACAACAAATTAGAATAATATTAAGTTTTCATATTTTGTTGAAATTAGAAATTTGACATTTTTGATGTGTCCCTGTAGACCTGCATGGCGGCAGCCAAGGTGCACCAAAGTAAATCCATTCTTCCTCATCCTATCCAACTTTCAAGGACTCTTAAGACATCACTTCTCTTAGTCTATTGAATTCCGCTTTTTAATCTTTAGTAATAGAACAAGGCATCTAAAAAAATTATTTTTGTTTTCAGATATAATTACTGTCCCTTACACATTGAACCCCATAGCCACGATGAAATGATATGAATTCCCTTAATCTTTTAGAATCTACTTTATAATCTTTAGTAATAGAACAAGGCATCTAAAAATGATTTTGTTTCCAGTTTAATATAATTACTGACCCTTGCATATTGAACCCCATAGCCAGGATGAAATGTGTGCCATTAAAGTTTCATGTCTCCCCAGCCGTCGTCAGAGTGTCTTTGCATTAGCATTTACAACCATTTTTAAAAAAGCTATTGTCTCACTGCACATTAGTAATTGGAAATTATTTTCTTCATTTCTCATTGGAAATTCTGTTATTTGATTGGCTGATGGCATTTTCTTAGTGACCAGGATCATTTCTTTAATGTCTGTCATTTATTTTGTGAGTACGGACTGACCCTCTCAATCTGCTAGAGTGAATATACTCGTCAATCATTATATGAACCACTTCTCAAGTATTCATTGTCCCTTTTCGATGCATTAGTTCATTCATAAAACTTTTTTACTTAAAAATAAATGCTAGACTTTAGCAATAGGGCATTTATAACATATTGAAATTTCATTCATATTAAAGTGGTTTTCCGACGAAAGAAATATTGAATGTCGTTCTTAAACATTGTGTAAATAAGTGACACTTCGATTTGACGGAGTTGGATAAATATATATCGTAGGAGTTACTTCACCGGCGCTTACCTCTGACCGTTCCATTTCAACTCTTTTGAACCTTAGTATTCATAGAAAGAAGAAAATTGGAGAGGAATTAATGAACTGATAAATAATGCAACCTGTCCTTTTTTGCAACTTGGTGTTACTTTTTAGTCCTGACATATTTTAAAAGTGATTTTCTGATAGAATTTAATGATTGATGGTTTTTGCAAATGACTATGAGTACGCTCTCAAATTTTGTTATAAATATTCATGAGTTGTTTCTTGCGGTTTACTTTAGTTATTGAATATTCATTACTCTGGAGAGATTTTTAATTATTGTCAAACTATTCACTAAGATTTTAATCTTGTCTTTAGGGTCTCCCTTAGCTTGCCATCTCGGCATCAGAATTTAACTAATCATAAGATGCTCTTCCCTACCGATATTCTTATACTAAACTTTATATTATGAATATTCATGAACTAAAATCCTTTTATGATTATTTATGAACTTAGACTTTATGAATATTCAGTATTTGTCACAAAGCTAAGGCAAACTCTTTCACAGATTATATATTCATATATAAATTTAATTCTTACCATATTTTTTTACAAACTTTAAAATTCATTCTTCATATTAATTGTCCTGAATTATATTTTTGAATTCTTTATTTGATTAAAAGACAAAATTCAACATTTAATCATCAAAAAGTTTTAAAAATGTACAGTACAAGACTAAAACCACATAAGAAAAGATGAAAAGCAATATGCCATTTATTTTATGTGCGCTATGTCCATCATCAGTGTCCGTCCCTTTAGGCTGGCCTGAATCTAGTGAATCTGCCATTAATCAACCAGGCCATTAAAGACAATATGAGACAAGTACAACAAATACTTGACTCGTTAGGCCGTTGAAAGCTATCAGGCTACTTCAAGTGATATGTTGCACAAGCATGGTACAAGTAGGCCTGAATGTGAAAGGTACCCGCTGCCAGTTTACATAACAGCAGCTAAATGCCAACTGTATGGCCGTTATTATTTTTACAATTGCTCTTTAAAATGGAGACGGATTAAAAGGCAGTGTGATCAGTTTAAAGGGACCGTTGTCTTGTCTTCAGCATCATAATCAATATCAACATTTTGTTATCATAATCATCATTTCATTTTCTTTACCATCATCATTATTTTTTAAATTTTATTTTTAGTGTACAAAATATATATAAAACGTAATCATTATCTTTTAATCTTTGTCGTTTATTTTCATCATCAATTCTCATTATTGTCATAAGAAATAATTTTTTTTAAGTGACAGGAACAATCTTAATCATCACAACTGCTAGTTCTTCTATTTTCAGACAACCTTTAGTTTTGGTAATAAAGGTATATTTTGCAATATAAGTCTTATATGCCTGATAGGTGTAGGTTGCATTCAGTATTCAGATCTTTATCCCAGTCTGTTTACCACAGTTAGAAGTCTTTAATTTTTGTGACCGATTGACATTAGACAAATCAGCAACCGGGCTTCTGTGCACTTTAGCATTTTCTGCACGTTGTCTCTCCAAGTATGGCCAGGTTTCCAATACAGAAAATCATTGGGTAATATTGGAGACTACACGAAAACGATTTGTAGTATAGCTACTGACCTCCCTCAATGTTTCCCATGGTAATATGCATTGAGAACTGCCCACAGTCATTCTAAATAAACTGTGCGTGCGTTGATTGTTTAAATACCTTATCTAACCATTTCTCTCTTAAACTTTTTGACTAACATTATCAGAGATTTTTTGCTGGCAAATTGAGATGTTTTGAAATGCATTCTTATAGTAGGCCTTTTTGGACCAAAATATCAAACAACTCACTGTACATGTTTCTGAATGTGAATCACTTAGGCCTATTCCTCTTTTAGAGGAATTATGCTAGTAGGATCATTCTTTGGATATAATGACATCCACCTTTACATATTATTATTCAAATGTATTTTATTTTATTTTATTACTAAAATACCTGAAAATCATTGTTTTGTCCATGGTGCCAGGATTTGTCTAACAGAGGTGGAGAGCAGATGTCCCCAACATAAATGGGCAGTGCAAGAGTCTACCCAGAACTGGCATCACCGTTAATTTACAAAAATTAAGTGGCATTTGTATAATCTCTGGACAACCTTACTAAACCACATAAACAATGTTAAACTTAATCTACAATGCCTTTTTTTGTATACCACTACCTTTATACAGTAGGCCTATTGAGTTTCCATATTGTTTGCCTCCCGTGTATATTTACATCTTGATAAAATTTATAACCCGTAAGAAAACAATTCATACACATTCCAAGGTCTTTTACTTCTCCACTCAAAATATCTCCCATGTCAAAGGCCAAATACATCATGTAAGATTATAACCTGTAGGCATTGGGTGATGTTGGGATGATGCTAAACTTGGACGCAAGAGCCCCTAACTGTGACCTAGTCGTATTTTCCATTTCTGCTTAATATCACCTGTCATATATACCCTTGCAGTTTGTCTCTGTTGTATAGCAGTTTCCATGAGAAACCTTGCTTGCTTTCTGATGAACAGATAGAGTTACGCATTATTTATCATTAGATGTTTGAGCTAATGTCAACAGTAGACTCGTAAATCATATGGTGGGAAACAACCTATCTATGATCCTGAAACTGCTTTGCAAATATCTTATGAATATTGTTACCAGCTCTGTAGATAGTTTCACTATTAAAATAATGCTGCGTCCCCACATTTGCTAGTCAAGGGGAGATTGTTAGTACTAGAAAAATGTATACCTCACTGCATACAGGTAAACTGAACACAGAGGGTGATCAGTGAAGTTTGCCCAACCAAAAAATATGAAAATTTGTTGATAACAGAGAAAAATCAATTAAAAAAATATATCTTTTGATTTATATTTGATGTACATACCTGTAGTGCGTGGTTGGGAAGTTTTTGTTAATATGATTTTAAAATCTTTTATATTTCATTTTACAGTGGCCATTTTATTTTATATTTTCTGCACATCTTTTTTGAATATTTGCCTTGTATCCTTTGGTTTGTAGCTAGGCACTTTGTAAATACCTTTATAAATGTTAATACTATTATAACTGTCAATTCTGTTCGTTCTATTTTTATTGTTGGGTTTTTAAACTAGTAAACATAAAAATTTTACAAATATTGCAAAAAAAAAAAAAAGCAATCGTTAACTTGAATTATTTTAGCATTCTCTTTTGAGTAACCCTACAGTACTTCTTTGAATTGAAGCAGCTGCCGGCAATCCCAACAAGATTAAAATGCATGCGCATCATTTCATTATTATCTAAAGTATACACTTTAGATGATGGTTCAACCTGGTTACCCCAGTAGGCATAAAGATTAACTAAATCCTTAAATATGTGTGATTTATCAGATTTTACTGCTGTGACAGAAGAATCATTCCTATTTCAGGAAACATTATTGATGATTAATTATTTTTCATTTGCAATTAAAATTAGAATAAGTAATCAACATTTGTATGCACTTATTTATTAAAATTATGAATGTACCAAAAAAACTGAGTACAGAAAAAGCACAAACCACTTTATTTCGTAATAAAAAATATGGTCACTAATGAATAATTAACCGATTTATTCCAAAATTTATTGAACTATAAATCCTAGCAGCTATAGTTTTGCATATTTGATTAATTGAGGTTGTGGTGTCCTTATGATAATGCCTCCATTCTTTACCTTATTAACCTATATAACGTCAAATGCAGAGTTGTGCGCATCTCACACCACACTATTTGGGAATGACTAAAGATCAAAGCATTCTTACTCAACTGATCAAAGCTCCTTTGAAGCTCTGAGCCATTGTTAAGCAATGTAGTCACCTATAGCAAACGCTTCTTTAGACAATAGGACAGGCCAGATTTGGGAACTGACAATAATGTTAGTACTAGAAAATATTAAACCTAATTCATTATTTTATATTACAGACTTGTTTTTTGTAGTGAGGCCCTAGTTGATGTAAAATGAAAACGCCTCGAGACTGGTTTTTTTTCTGTGGAAGGCGCTATATAAATATATGACTATTGACCATTAAAAAAGTATCTGCACTTTACATTCTGATAAAAATATAATATAAACAACACAGAATCTTCGAGGAAATGGATCACAGATGAGGCGCTGAAAGTTTAGTTGCTGATTGATATAAATCTCATCTCTTGAGATAGATTGAAAACAAGCAAATGGATACAATTGATAACAGATTTACACAATGTTGTGTCCATGACCTTTTTTCTGCAGGACAGTACCAAGTAGTTTTGTTTTGCTTGGTTCCAGTTTCATTGGCTTAACTTAAATGTTTTAAAGGGCTCGTTTTAGTACAAAAAATATCAGTGTGTCTTCTGGGTAATTCTCTGGTAGGTACACACTTTTCTGCAACATCTCAAATGGTTGCATAATTTACCTTGCCATTTGGATTGTCCGTGATAATTTTGACTGGAAAATTGCAGGAGAAAATTTTGGGTAAGGTAAGCGAGCCCCTGCGTAGGTGACAAATAACATTTACGATGCATCATGTCATAACCAGAAACTTTGTCCAGCCCAAGCACGCAAAAATAGAATTGGATATGGACTACAAGAAAGGCAATTCAACAACTGCAGTCTGCATGATTGCTTTTTGATTGGAAAGGAGGTTCTTCTGCGTATAACTCCACCCCAAAAATCAGACTAATTTTCTGTTGAAGGGGAGTGGGTTGGGAGCAGGGGAGATACAACACATGATAGAATGTCTTCATGATCTGAGCATACAGTAGTTGTTGAATCATGAGGTAATTGCAGCTTGTACTATTGTATTCTATATACTTTTTGTATTGTTTCTGACACCTTGACATTATAATTTGTACCATGGGGATATTATTATATTGATATTGATCCTTTCCTGAAGTATCCCAATACAGTAACTTCATCTGTATTACTTTTTAATAGTACATCATCATCATTCACACTACAAAAGGAAACGTACTGGAGTCTCTGCTTTTGTATCACCAAATTTATCTATTTTTACATGACCTGGTGCGTAATGTTCCAATTGTTACCTAAAAGGCCTTTGACACAATTGTTTATAGTGTGTATCCTTTAAAGACATTGGTTCCTCTCCCTATTTTTCAGTGTGCAGTAACGAAATGCATGCCAAGCATACTTAGTAGTAGCGTATACCTTAGTGCACATTATAGGGATTGATGGCCGTGATTGGTTGAGAATAAGAAATAAAATCTAGGCAGCGTATTATTATTATTATTATTAGCACATATTCAGTAACAACATGTGAAAATTCACAGGTTTGAAAACAGCATACAGCAGGAAGATGAAGTGGAAATATAATCAGTAGTGAGACGATGAGGTGTTGAGTACTATAAAATTCAATACGTACTACAACTCAAATATTCTTAACTTTGAGATGCATTATCGAAATTAGGCCTCAAAATAACAGAGCACACTTTCAGAATTGAGTTCATATTGATAGTACAACTGATCTAGGTCTGTCAGTCCTAGTTGAACAAACTCATTTATAATTTATCTATAATTTCCTGCTGGAATCAAATTTGTTAATATTTTTCATTTGTCACCTAGATACATATTTATTTTAGCATCATTAATATCCCATTATTCATGAGATGAAATATCACAGGAAATCCAAGTGTCTGAAAATGCTTCAAGTTGGTTGAAGTTTGTCTTTCAAATATGAAAGGTTTTTAAGCTTCATATTGTGATTTCAAAATTGTTTCTTTTTGAGAATTGTACTTCTCATCCTATTCTTAAGATCAACTACTTTTGTCGGATATGACAGTCAAGCTAAGCCTAAGCCTAGGCTCAGTTCATTTAAAGTTCAATAATACAATATTTCTGATAGTATGCTTATATTATAGAAAACGTGTAATACATATTTAAAATTAATATTCACTGTGCAGTATTATCTACAGTTATTTGTGTGTGGGTTATACTGATTTATTTTTTGGATGAATATTCAGGCAGTCAGTCAATGAATGAATGAATAATTCATTCAATCAATCAATCAATCAATCGAATCTGCATTATTTAATAACTTATATTTCCTTTAAAGTTCTTTCCACAGGCTTACTAATTAGAAATATAATTCGAAGGTAGAGTCATATAAATATGAATGATAGGCTATATCGTGTCTAGATTATCCAAGGTGACTCTAATTCCAGGTCAAGTTATTCATGTACTTCACTTGTTCGGTCAACTTATATTCAGGTATTTAAGCGTTTGAAAATTTTACCACCTTACTTTTTAACCTTTTTTTCATATTGAACTGTGACTATTATTTATTACAACTGAAAAAGTTATCAAATTAAACTTTAGTATTGTACACATATTTTTAAATGCTTTTTCAACGTGATGAGAAAATTTGTGACACATTCATAACAGATCTGCTTCATTGGCCATTAACAATTGTAAAAAGTGCCGAAGAAGCCAGTGCGAAAAATAATGTACAGCTATTGTTGGGTTCACCCTTTGATTAGTCTGGGAAATTTTAACACGTACATTACTTTGAACATAAATGATTTTATGCCTTCCGCTACAGTGCAAGAACGTATTTTCATTATCGTAACTATTATTGAAGTTACCCATTTCAATTTGTTATTTCTTTTAATATTTTTTTATAGTTTTTCTGAATGTTAACCTCGTTCTGTTCAAAGGTCAATTTGATTGAAAAGTTTAGTGGATCTGTTTTTTTTTTCCTCAAAAAAAGAATTAAATTGCTTTTCAAATGGCTTGCCAATTACTATACACGATAGATAGATGAGTAGTGCTTTTTTTTTCATTGCAAGCTTAGTAATGTGATTGTCTTTTTTAATTATAAGGACAATTCTGGAGTTAGCGACTGGTGTACTTGTTTTACAATACTGAGATATTATGTATCACTTCACCAAAAGATTATTGAGAAAACCTTATTGTTGGAACCAGTGGCGGGACTGAAGTGTTGGTGAGGGGAGGGGAGATGATTATTCAGAAAAGCTTACCATTGGAACCAGTGGCGGGACTGAAGGGATGGTGAGGGGAGGGGAGATGATTATTCAGAAAAGCTTATCATTGGAACCAGTAGAGGGACTGAAGGGTTGGTGAGGGGAGGGGGGAAGGGAATGTTCCCCTTCTTTCCACTTGAATGTGTTCTAAAGCCCCTACTTTTTGGGACCCTGAGTTCATAGTTCATAATTTCTTATACTCTCATCAAAGAAAGATCCTAACCAAGCCTCTTAATTGTTAAGATTAGAAAGTAGATGTTTTTTTTTTTCTGGTTATTGGAGCAACTTGTCTCAGTTTGCTAAAGTGGTAGTACCGATGAGTGTGCGCTGAACCGTAGAGATCTTGACATAATATGGTCCCTTGTTCATTCCTATCTGCTGATCTTCTAGTGTTTGAGCTGGAGAGCTGAAATGCAAGTTACAAAATTGCACCATCTTTTAATGAGACGTTTATGCTGTTGGTCCCAAGTGCTATTGATCTGTGCATGTTGAAGAAGTCAGATGCCCAATTCTCCACCAGTAGCAATAATAATAATAATAATTAATAATTAATTAATTTTGCAGAATTTTGTGGGTTGTTTTTGGTACATCCATAGAAATATCCTGGCCTTTTAATAGGATTGAACCACAGACTTTGGGATTAGAATGCGAGCACCTTAACCTATGAGTCGTAGCTTAATTTTAACCATACTGTATTGGAATTACAGTATTCAGTGATGTTCTCTTAACTGAATTGACTAACAAGTATTCATTAACAATTTCAATTAAGTTCTTAAATTGAAGGTTCAAAGCATCGCTTAATTATTATTACTATTGATCAGCACAGATTTGTATCTAATTAATGTCGCAAGGTTGAACACACCCCAAGGGTCCATTCACTGTATCACGAGGCAAGGGGTAGGATAAAGATACACGGTAATGCCATCAGTCACTTGAAACAATATGAAACTGAACCACAGAAAAATAACTAAATGATTTTGACATTCCATTTTTTTTTCAATTTGTTTCACATTTAACTGAACTTTTCAATTAGAACTAAAGTCAAATGTCAGCGATGTAAAATTGTTGAACTATATTTTAAGAAAAATGTCATTGCAATTAACCATTCCTAGTGTAGAAAAAAAATACAACAAAACATTGCTCCACATATTTTTTGGAAACAATAATTGTGTAACAAAGGTTTATGATCAATTCAAAATTATAATATGATTGTAGCATCAGATACTAACCTATATTTTTAGGTCATTGACCTAATGATTTATTCATGAAATTTGCATAGGTGTTCTATGCATAACCATTTCCCATGATTTCTTTGTATGATTGTTTTCCGATCATCCATTTATGAGCATTGTGGGACGAGATATTTTTCAACCATGATGCTAATCCTTTGTTGTATTTGTGGGATACAAAAAAGTGTTAAGATGAGTCATAACTTAGGTGGGTACTGTGTCCAAATTTTATTACGTGCTTTCATATTGGAATATAGAATGACAATGTAATTAATTATCTATGTCAGGCAAGGGTTGATTGAAGTGAAGCCTTTGGTGATTGTTAATGCCCGCTGTAATAAACCGATGATTTGTTGGGTGGATACGTGCTGGTAGTGAACTTTCATAGCACTTTTAGCAATTCAGAAATATGAATTTTATATAATTAAATATTGTATCAATGTCAAAAAACCAAAAGCACTTTCTGTGATCGAATTGTGGTATTATAGCTAAATTTTACTAATTACTATTAATTGGTTTTTAAGAAATTTTATCTTAATTGTGCCTTGTGAACCTAGATTTAAAATTAGATATCAGATAACTAATAGAGAGTTTTTGTGTTTTTCTTTTTCCAGAAATATAATTTTTATATCGTTCATCCTTTTATTGAAACTATGACTTAATATCTGTCCAGATTATAAAATTTTCTTGGACAAAAAAATGTTGTATGCCCATATATAGTCATGATGCCTATATGGTCATGATGTGATGTCATCATGACCATATTTGGGAATGTCACATGTTTTTGTCAAATAAAATTTGATAGTCTGGACAGGGCTTTAGGCGTGGAGGCAAACGTTTGTTTTGACCACTTGGTGGCGGTTGCTCGGTATCGTAGTGGTGTCACTTGACATACTGTATGGTTGTTGTGGCGACAGCAGTACTATACAAAGACATTTAGGTTTCATGCAATTATCATTAAAATATTACAGTCTTCTATTTACTGACAATAAAATTATTATGCTATGTGTTAATAGTGACCAGTTCATTTTAGTATTGAATTATTGAACCTAAAGTACAGTGTTAAGAAATAATGCCCAATAAAAAAATAAATAATAAGTTTGTCACCCTCGTCCGCATGCCTTCTACGGTATTGAAAAGAAAACAATTTTGGATTTTATTTTTGATATTTTTTTCTTTGTTTTTTTAGTAAATAGTAGATATTGCATGTATTTTACTTTAAATATCAATGCACCAGCAAACCATACAAGGGTGATTTGGCTTTAGCAAAATAAAAATAAGAAACCTTCCTCCCTCATCACTTTTCCTGCCTAGATAGGGAAATTAATAATTTTTACTGGGCCTAATAAATGTTGCTGTTATTTGCTACCTGGACAACAAAGAAGAACAGTGTTCTCATATTTATTAGCAGAAGCATTTCTTTTTTTCTATCCAACCATATCATGTTCTCCCAATAGCATCCAATTTTCCCCTTATCCATTTTAATCATTGCTTTTTCTCCCCTTTGTGTTTTTATTTCAGTTGTTAGCTACCTGTATTCAAAGGAAGAACATGTCCTCATATTGATTAGGTGCCATCTATCATGATCTTACCAATAGGGACCAATTTCCCCTAATCTGTTATCATTGTCTAGTCCATTTAAATTTATGTTTATCTTATTTCTTATTCTGTTTATTGATTAGCGATTAACTGCTTTTACCCGAATGAACTGCTTGAAAGAGTTGACAATGAAGCTAGATCATTGCCATAGTCTTACCCAAGGTTATGTTCTTTCATCACATTGACGATTGACAGTAACAAAAAATATCTGTCAAGTACCCCTTGCACAATCTAATGAAGGTTTAGTAGATGTTATTGCTGGTACACAAGGCTAGGGTAATTGTCTCCAGTGGTTAGGGGTAATTGACAACTTGAAGTCATCTATTCTACCTTGCTCAAATACTGCTATGCGGTAATGGCTCAAGAAATCTGTCAATAGGGGATCCGAACCGGGGGAGGGGGACTGCCTAGAGCCTTAGTCATGGTCCAGGAGTAATATCCCTAGTGAGGCTCATGGGGAAAGATTTGAAAATTTAGGATAGTCCAAAATTGTGTTTGGTTTTAGACCACAATATTATTAGGGATTGGCAATCACAATAACATTGTTTGAAGGCTGATGACCTCGGGGTTGGGGAGATGTTAGGGTTAAGGGGTAAATTTGTGTCTGATGGGATTTAGAAATGGAGACAGAAAATTTGCACTAGCTTATTCCTAAAGAAAGGGATATTTTTTCACTTGTAGATTAGGAGACAAATGATGAATATGTGTGCCATTTAGAGGTATACATTAGTAGTAACTAATAATGAGATTAGTTTATTGCATTTGTTATGATAAGGATATTAAACAATCATGAGATACACTTAAATTTCTACCTCTCCTTCTCCTTGACCCTTGTTAATATACTGTATGGTATACACATTTGAATTGATAGAACGTCGTGAACAACAGTATGACTATAAGCTAAACACATATCTATTCCTCTATCTGTCACTCATATTGAAAAAGCAAAACAAATAAACAAAAAAAACAAATAAGATATAAAAAATTGTTAAAAACATCATTCAACAAGAATATAAATATTACTACAGCGTGCAATCTATCCAACAGCTTATTATTCAAGGTTAGATTGTAGATTCAAATTACGAATACTGTTTCAATCTTCAATATTTAGTTTACCGTAAAAAAACCCATTCCAATTAACAATATTCAAGTTCATTTATGTTTCAAGTATGAAATATGTTGTCATAGCAACAATGTGGACGACATCAAGTAGCTTGTTTTTGCGTCTCAAATGTTTTTTCCAGAAATATGTGCTTAGTGGAGCGTACAACCACGAGCGATCAACTCAAGGTCTTCCATTTCATAATGCTACAAAGATTAAAGTATTTCCAAGCCACTGCAAAATGGAAGGCAGGTGCCCTGCCGTATTTTCAATGAAGAGATGGAACGCGTACTGGAAATAGATCGGAAATTGCTTTGTCCTTTTTTTTTTTTTTATACAGTACTGTCCAACTAACATACTTTCAAATTGTCATATAAATTTTTTTGATGTGCATTTAGAAAAATAAGATCATTTTTCCTTTGCATGATACCACACACGTACAATTTTTTTATACAACCGAATCTCACTTTGTGGTAAATCAAGGATGAGAAAAAAAAACCAACTCTTAAATATCTTTGCTCTTGTGTTCTGATGTTCAAAATGGCATTCAAGTCATGTAAATAGGTTGATGGCATTACTATAACATACCATCAACAATATTTATGTAAAGTCTTGCTGTTTTAGGGCGTTGGTCGTTATCATAAAACTGTCTCGCATTAATTAACCGCCACAATTACATTAATTAAAACAATTAGAAACTTAATTACACTAGAAAAGATTAAAAAATTTTCTCTGTCCCAATCCCTTTGCTCAGCATTGCTGCAGCTAAAAGTGAGTCCAACGACTGATTACATGATGGAAACAACTGTCGCATCATCACCGACTATATCTGCAGATGTTGTACCGGCAGCCACTGGTCTTCATGATTCTATTTTAAGCATTAATGTTACTACAACCGCCACTAATCCCTTTCAACCGCTACTAGTCTATAATCATGATGAATCGTTCAGGTCGTTGTAGATCAAGCATTGCGCGATATAAATTGATCATTCAAGTACCCATAGGCAATACGTAGCCAGAAGATGTCTGAATCATCATCCCTATGCTACTGTATGTCCACTCTGCACACTGCAGCTACAGGCTCTTATAAAAACATTTTCTATAGTTATTTTATTTAATGGAATTGTACTATAATAAAAGGTTCATATTTCAATTTTAAAATTTAACTTTTATAAAATAACTTCCATATTTTACATTAAATTATTTTAAGTTATTTTTATGTAACTTCTTTTTAATTTTTGTTTTTATTATTTAAAAAAAATATTTATTGATTTATTTTTCTGATTTTGATTTGAAAGTTTTTATTAGTAATATATACTACATGTAATAATTGTAGTATGAAATTATAAGTAGTCTTAGGTTTGACTAGCCCTGAGCAGCTCTAACATCTATGGAACTCTTTTATTTTGAGCGTTGAACTGTGCTCCTTTCACCTTTTGATGTCTTGTTTCCGTGATGGATTCGAGTTTTTTTTATTTATTTTTTTTCACTTTGTAATCATGAAATGTAATTCAACTCTTAATGCGTACGCATTAATGAGCTGCCATATTTTATGAAATTGTTGTTGTTTTGTGGTTTTTTGAATAAAGAAATAGCAAGATATAAATCTTTGAAACTAATGATAATTGCAGACCTACTGTATGAATGTTTAGACGGCCTATAGGATTTTCAATGAAAACAAGCAGCTTGTACTAATGTTAGTGTCAACTTGTCATGGAAAAATATGAGTTTTAAGATGCACGCTATACAATACCGTAGGCATTTACCTGGAATATTCATAATGGCAAAGAACGAAAAGGTGATCAGGACAATAACAAGCGGATTATAGCATGATGGGATTGCGTCAAATGTCGTTGAAAGCAATCTTATCAGTTTGTTCATAGCTGTACAAGGCCGAATTAGAAAAAATGTTTCTCAACTAGGTATTTCAAGAGAGAATAATTTCTCTTTCTTCTACTTCTTTAAGATGTCCACAGAACACATTACTGGCCAAAGGCTAGGTATACATAAAATTTTGGATTACTGAAAGATCTTCTGTAAGGTATTTTGCCTCGCAGAAGTATTATATATCGCTTATATACATGGATGCGGTCCAAAAAAATAGATACGGAAGTAGATGATAAACCGTCTTCTGGCCTAAATATCTTGAACATTGCAATTTGCTAAATTGACAATTTGTCTCATGTCAAACTACTAGACTTAAGGATAAATAGTATCAAGTGTGTGACATATAGATTCTTAAGATTTAAGTATATCATTTATTTTCCCAAATTCCTGCATATTAATATGCGTGTATTCTGAATATATCATTAATGTACTGTTTTACTACTTCTCAACATAAATTAAACCATTGTGCAGATATAAGATCATATTTATCATTGAAATATATATTTTTTTAAATAATGAAATAAAGTATTCTAATATATCACAACCAGTTGTTATTATTTGTAGATTGGTTTTTATGCTGTTACATTAATGTTACATTTAGTCAAGCTGTATTATATTGTTATCCCACTATTCTTGGCATTGCACAATATTGCATATATTTCATTCATGCAAAGTATGAAAATGAACATTATCACAGGCAAACTTGCCTTATGAGGAGCAAAAGCCTGAATAATGTAATGGCTTTCCAAATTTTAATAATTAAGTTTGGTCATTAATGATAAATTCAACTCCCACAGGAATAGCAAAAGTGAGGATGAAAGCAGGTGTTACCAAAAGATACAGAAATGTTTAGTTAGATTCAACCAGTCACTTAAGCATTATGATTAAGAGTAAAATAGCGGTAGTTGTGGAAGTGGTTAGGCGCAGTGGGAATGTTTTGGTTTCCCAACCTCAAGGTCGGGGTTTCAATCCTTTGCTGTGCATTTCGCTTGTGTCCTTGAGCAAAGCACTTTATCTACATTGCTCCAGTCTACCCAGCTGTGTCAATGGGCACCAATCAAATTGCTAGGATTAACCTGTGGTGTGACCCCCTCGTCACAGTACAGAAACTGGGGATCAGTTCCAGCCCTATGAGCCTAGTGGCTTGGCAAGTATGTACTATTTATGCCAGCAGTTAGCACAGATCGATTGCCATAAAGAAGGAGATGATCCAAGATTCAAACCTTGTCAATGCTACTTTTGCTTGTGTCTTTGCATACATGCATATATAACTGTTTCTCCATCCATGGAGTTGTAATTATTTAAAAAAAATAATTATAACTCCACGCTGCGTCTGATTTAGTACCTTTGAAGTCAACTCCTTCGGCATCCACACAGTTGTTGAAGAAGACTGTTGAGAGCTTCCTTTGACTGGGTCATTGTCTTAGCCTGGTGAAAGTTGATTTGTAATACCGTTAAACCTCAAAGCCCAGGGGGCTTAAGCTCGAGATGAAGCCCCTCTGGAATTGAAGCCCCCCCCCCTCTTTAGTTTGCAAAATTAGCCTCGAAAAGAAGCCCAGATATCATAGGCTTCTTTTCGAGATAGTACAGTTTATACGCTATACACAAATTTTTTTTTAAAAACAAAATAATTTTTTTTAAAACTTGGTTTATACAGTAGTTTAATAGGTGATTTAATGTCAGTTAAATACACTCCATGATACAGGTTGATGTTATAGAATCTGTATTTATTGTTTTATAGTATCAAATTCTCAAAATTTACAGCACTCATTTTGAAAGGAAGCCCCACCTCTTTACTTTGCAAAAGTAGCCTCGAAAAGACGCCCATCTTGAAAAGAAGCCCATCTAAAGTTCGCAAAAAGTTGGCAAAAAAAAGCCCAGGGCTTCAATTCAAGGTTTTACGGTATTTCTGATATTTTTAGCCAGTGATGATGATAGTATGGTTTAACTGGTCCTAGCAAACATCATTCATTATGGTGAATGATGACATTGATTAGATTAGAGACTTTTCTCTGATTACCTTGCCCTTTGGATTGGACATTAAGCCATTGGTTCTATAGCAAATAAAGAACCACAGTACTCTATTTGAAGAGTAGGGAAATGTTTTCCTATGTTTTGACCATAGTATTGGTAGGCACTACACTGTAACTGCCATGTTTTCCCAGAAGTCAGTTTTCCCTATACACATACATTTATATTCTACAAGCACTTTTATTATCTTATGCACTTAGTAATTAAGCAAGGCTTTTTTTATTCCTTGTTTCGCGTAATTAATTTTTTAAAGATTGTCGGAGGAGGGCGGAATAAAAATAAAATTTTGTTTTCTTATTCAGCAAATGGTTTTGCCAAAATCATCCAGACGGAGGAGAAAATAAAAATAAAATTTTATTGGTGAATGTAAAATAAATAATATACATATCTGGAGGTTTCAAAGCAGCGGAGGACATAAAAAAAAAGAAAAACTTTTATTTTCTTCTGAAATTTCCACATTTTTGTGGGGGGCGGGTGCGCTAATTGGCCAAAAATAAAATTTTATTTTTATTCGAAGTCATCAATATTTGCAGTCGGCGGGTTCGCTAAAGTCTTGCCTTACCCAGTAAAATAAAGCCAGCACACAAATTATAATAAAAATTGTCATACCCCAACCATTTTTCTGTATTTATTTTTGAGGTAAGAAAAATAGCTGAAATGAAATGAAAGCTTTCTGTACCGTTGTACTACTATTAAGTTCTATACAGACTCTTGTGAAAACGTTTTCAGACTTGCCAAAAGCAGCCATTTTGGAATAGCTGCATGTGAGTTGAATATTAAGCTGATCCTGAAGTACAGGTCGGGCGTGTGTAGACTGATTGATTCACGTTCTGATACAATCGTCAAATTCTGATGAATCGCTTACTGTAGAATAGAGTTGGGGTTATTGTAACCACAAGGTCTCGTGTCTACATATATATGCACGTTTCTTTTAACAGTATTCCTTATCTCCGTATGCATTAACTCACTTTAATCCTAATTCTATTTATTGATCAGTGTATTTCTCTCGCAAAAAGCCTTAAAATTCTTATTAATTGCGCTGGCAATACAGGGGCTGTTGCGTAGGCAAAGTACCTGTATTTCACGAACACACAACTGACAGGCACAATTTACAGCTGAGGGCGATTACTAATATTAAGCGCAAATAAACAGCGCTGTAGGTGAATTTCTAACATACGTTATGTGAAGATGGATTACAAGACGTCATCTTGCAAATCAAAGTGGAATTAAAGGTTGTAATTTTTCAAATTTAACCCAGAGATTTTTAGCTGTTGATTTCTTTTCTTTTTCTTTTTTTGTGGCTAGTGATTTGAGATCTTTACTGCTGTATGATACAGAGCACAAGAATGCATATTTGATTTATTAGAATAGAATTATTGCGATTCCAAAATGTTATTACAAAATTAAATTGCAGTATGATGTGTTGTGGAAGATTTTAATTAAAGTTAAAAGGTGTTTTCTCTTTAAGACAGTTTTTAAAAATACATATTCTTTCAACTTCCAATTAGGCTACTGCGGATTCTTAGTGTGTGTAACCTTGTGGGTGGTTGGTTGTTTATTATTTCTTTATATTTATTTTTAAAATGATGTTAGCTTTTATAAATATTCTTATGTTTATAAAGGAGCATCCCATAAAAGTAATTTAAAGATGATTTAAAGAAGTGGCAAATTCAAGGGGTGGGGGAGGTGGGAGGGAGCACAAGCCGGCCTGTGTGCCCCCTCTCCCCCCACTAGATTTTTCAAAATAACAAAAAAAAATTGAGAAAAAAAGAAAATTCTACTCAAATTTTGAGTTAAGAGTACCATTTCCAGCCTCTACCATAATCATAATTTTTCTTACCTCAGCCCCAACCATGGTGGGGCTGAGGTAGTATAGACCCTCCATCTGTCAAAGTCCTCTCTGGGCCCCTTTATTTCAAATTCCTGGATCCGCCACTGGATAGGAAACACAAAATAGAGAAACTTTAACTTTGTTTATAATCCAGGTGTTCTTACAATCATATGAACTCTGTGATTGTGATTTTGTGTTTGTGAAACTGTAATTTTAGATTCTGTTCAGAAAGATACTTAATAAACTACCAATTCATGTGTAACATCTGTGAAATATTAATGTCATCATATCTCTAATAGTCAGAATAATTTACATTTCATACTGTATATGAAAGCAATCATCAAGTCTGCTATTTATTACAGTGTATCTTGTATCCGAAAGGTATCTATCTTTGTAACCTGCGTTACTTTAAAAGTCCTGTTCACATTAAACTTCCTTTGGTCAAACTAACCATGTACCTGGTAAGCTTGACCACAAATAATCAAGAGTGAATAGCACACATAGCAT
>NW_022720123.1:352981-458699 GCF_011630105.1 Anneissia japonica | reverse complement strand
TGGGCGGGGGAAAGGACGGCGATGTCGAGAAAAATGTTCTTTATTTACAATTATATAGAAAAACAAATTGATCCAAGATCATTTACCTCAAATCTCTGCCATTCATCCACATATGAACCTCAACATTTCTACAAAGCTCCATGCCTATGGAATCTTCCACCACAACAAATCATAAATGTTGATTCACTGGACACTTAAAAAAAAAAAAAAAAAATTCATCTCCTTAGAGTACTAAGCCTATATACATCAAGTCTTAATATTTCTCTTTACATCCCCCCTCCTGTACCAACATTTCTTAACTTTGACATTATACTTTTTGTAAGCCTAATTACACTGAATAAAAATTGGAAAGAGAAAAATTTGAAGACATAATTCTTACTGCCATTACATTATTCCCCCTCTAGCGAAACTCATCAGTTACATTATCAATAAAATATTGATTTATTTTGCAAGTGACCGTTTGACCGGGCAGTAGTTTCAGGCAATCAAATGCCCAATGACAATGAGATTTGTATTCATCAGAGCGTTGCAGTTTGCAAATAACCCTAACATTTTTTTTCTCTTTCATTTATAGCTAGGTTATACAATTTTAGTTTGAGATATTGTAGTTGATGATTTTTGGTTCATCAAATCATAAAATCAACCTTGAAACAAAGAATTATTCAGTTATATACCAGGATTAATCTTCAAATTGGAGAGTGTTTTGTTGCAAAAATGGAATTGTTTCAATTCAAAAAAGAACAAACCTTGTCAACGTAGATGCTTTTATTATTAACTTCTCAATCTTCCTGACATCAAGTTGCTCAGAGATTAAGGCGAAATATTAATGAAAAATGGGTAATTGACTGATTCTAAATGCAACGTAACTATGGTTTCTCAAAATGTCAAGGTTAACGGCTACTGTCGCTGCTCTTTTTTTTTTTTTAAAAGCTTGTTACTCAATTACCCTTTTTGTTTGTGAGGGTTTTTGCATTTTGTGTAGTAAAAGCAATTTATGTCGATGGTATAAAGCAATATTTCTTTTCACTGTTGGATGAAGGGGGAGGGGGTAGGGGATTTTGGTACAATAATCCTTTTTGACTCGAGAATAGCATAATTTGTATTAAACGCCAACCAAAAGTAGGCGAAATGTTACCAACCAATATTACCAACCAATTAAAAAGAATGATATATTACAAAATGTATTATTAATTATGCTAAGTATCTTACAGTATATGCAAAATATAAAAATCATATAATGAACCCAAAAAAAGTAGATGAGAGGTGTCATAAATATTCAATTTTTGTTGATGAAATTGCAAAAGTCAATGCTGGCTTGCTTCATACTTCCCTAGAAGGCAATTCTTTCATTTGAATATTGCTTGAAATGTATGCATTAACCACAGCCCATCTGTTGCAGTTTCGATTAGGATTGAATCCCTTTCGATTTTTATGTTTATTTAAACACATATAGGTTACATGGTGGTTTTTATTTGCGATAATTTGAAGAATGATTAAGGCACGATTCTCGTAAATTTTCCTCGTTTCCAAATACTAGCTGTTTGGTGTTTGTGGGAAGAATCAACAATTATAGAAATACCGCCGCTGGCACCAAGGAACTTGTGAACTAATGTGGGCCTTATTCTCGATGGTTGAAAAGAGAGGTCAATCCCATAATTCCAAATGTTTCCTCATGCAAATCAATATACAGTGACATAACGACAAGGTATGTCTTACTTTAAACGGATATCATTGCTGTAGGGTATTTGTGTGGATCCTTTGAGAGTACAGTTTGTATGTAGCACTTATACTAGTTAATGTTGCAGCTCCTGGGCTTGGAGTTGGAGAGGCGATAAATCGGATCCGCCGTGATGCCTCGATCAAAAGACAATACAGGGAAAGATTTCCCAAGATCATACATTTCTCATTTTGTTTGATTTGTCTAGTTGGATTCATTTTCTTTGTCAATTTTCTTCTTAATTGATTTCAGGCACATTGTAAGATCATGAATGAAATTAAGGGAGAGATTGAAAATTTTTTTGCATTATGTTTGTTACGAGGCACTGCTTAAATTACCGTATGCTTCTGAAATTTTCATAGATAAAAGATGCATCACTTCTGATTATTAAAGATTTGTAAAATAACAAGTACAGCATCTTCCACAATCATTCAAATCAATCAATTATCTTTTCATCTCTGTAATCATTTAACTTTGATCTCATTACTTAAAATCAAATTATTTTTCTTCATTTTGAATGTTTAAAAGATGTTTCAGAAAACCTCCATGCGAGGTTAAGAGGGTCAATTCATGAATGACTTGGTAATACCAAGTCATGTATTGCAGTTTCAGAAATGTACTTGAACATTGCCTATAAATTATTTATTATTATTTGTAACTTTATCCTTTTCGCTACATACATTAAATGATAAAATAATTATACATATAAATTTAACTTTGGTATCAAACACGTTTATGCATGGCAATGCAATACCTGTAACAATTCCTTATTCACACCTTCAACAGCTAGAGTGTGATACTTCTCTCTTAATACACTTAAGTTACAACTTTTGGCTGTAGATGTTCCTGTATCTTATTAACTATGTATAGAACTCTTTCGTCAACTACCTGATCTTCCTAAATATTGTACGTGAAGGTAACACTTAATATTGTATCTTTTTACTCTACGGATTCAGATGAGGGGAGAAAAAAGTCAGCCCAATTTGAAACAGAAAACCTGTACATGCTGAGAAAGTCAACTAAGCGTAATCAATATAGTAATTTGCCATTCAATATACAAAGGTGTTACGACTTGAAACCTAATACTAATAAATAAAGGCAAGTTCGCACGTGTGAACGGCCCAACGAGAAAAGGACTTGGTAAAGGTGCGAATCGCTCAGCCTCAGAGAATTCCTTTGCAATCTGCATAGAATTCTGTCTTCTCCATTAAAGAAAAAAAAGATGCTCAGCTGTCTTGATGGTAATTTTATGCAGATTGACAGCTGTGTCATGGTTACCAGTGCTTTTAAAATGTAAATTGGATTTCTGTTTTCTGATGCTTCTCTTCCTAAGCTCTCGACATTGTGCGTGGATTATTACAATCCATCCTGATGCATTTCAATTCTGTATACTTTTCATAATAATTGTGCGTAGACTGGTATCCACTACACACCAAAAAATAATTGGTTTCCTACTGGTGTTGGTGGTTGACTGTGATGTTGAAATTCCCTTCATAATGGTAAATCCATTAATATTCTTATAAACTAATCCACTAAGTAGTTTATATTGTAATGTGTACACAGACATCAGAGTAGGCAGTAATGATAAGTACACAAAAGGAAAACCAACATAATTAACCATCATTTATTATCTACACACCCTATATTTAGTCTGCTTGCGAGAAATTTTTGAGCAAAAACTGTAATTTTTTTAGTTCAAAATTCCTGCAGCTTACAGTACGTTATATGATAGTTTTGTCAAATTCTAGACAGGCCTAGTTGACTTTTCATCCACGGACGTAAACTATACAACAATAATGAAACCTATATTAAGACTAATTTGTCGTATCGGGCGTTGATTTAACTTTGCCTTCTTGCCCTGTTTTTATCCTAGGTTTTTTGCATTGATTTTTGTGTTTTCAATCAACGCATTGACATTAAACGCTGAATGTGCAGTATCGTAGGAGGTTGAATAACCTATGTATGTATTTTGATCGGGGAAAAGATAACTAAGAACGAAATATGGATGGATACTTTAATAATCATATGAATCAACGTTGAAATTATATAGAATTGTGAGCAATGCAACATGTAAACGAGAAACGATCAATCATTTCACGAGTCCGCAAAAGTATACATGTTTTCTTTTCTTGAAATTGACCGTAATTATTTTGAACGTTCTGTAATAATGTGTAACTCAGCGTTTTCAATTCAGATGATTTCACTTGCAAATTGTACACGATAAAAAAAACACCATTAAAAGACATTATAAAAGGAAACAGGATTCGCTGAGCCGTCAAAGCCTGTTTGAAAGATTTTATTTATTGATGTTATTTCTTACTTGCTGTTGGTGGCTTGATCAAGGTAGAAGCCTGTTCTGCTTCGGGGCCCAGTACAACTTCCACTTAAATAAATATTATAGTCCTTTAAAAGATTAATATAATTAAAACAGTAATTTGTTAGTAGCATCAAACGTTTACTAATGATGGCAAACTAATTTTAAGTACTTAAAGAGAAGCAAAATTATTTATATAAATTATAGTAATAATTCAAAATGAAAGTTCTGGAATTCATTTTGATGGTAAAAAATATCTAAAGAAAAAAATGTTTATGAAATAACATTTCTTAAAAGTTCACTTAGAATAGAACATGTACAGTACTACAGTTTTTGATAGCCTTTTTATATTGTCTTTACAGTACCGTCCATAAAAAATGCAAATTTTTAGACGCAACAGACGCATCCAGTTTTCGTCCTGTTTGCGTCCATGACGCGTCCGTTCAAGGCCTACACCGTCTAAACATTGTTATTTAGACGCACTCGCGTCTACCCGAAATTGTTTATCAATGTCGATCACGTCAAATTAACAATCCCTATTCAAGCCCTGTATAGTACACAATGGATGCGTACGTATGTGTCGTTGTTGTAACAGGGAAACCTATAATTCCGTCAGTTACTTTTGTTTTTGAGTCATACATCATTTGAAAATGTCATTTTCCTCCGCTGACTGACGATCATTACAATCAAAATGATAGTAGCCTAGCATAAAGATGCAGTCGATTTCTGGCTCGGCAGTTGACGATTTTTATTTAATATTACAGAAGTACTCACATTTTCTCACATTCTCAATTTATAATAAAGTACAGTGGTACTGCAGTATATTATGTTATGATAAATTATACTCCAGGTACAGTTGGGCCCTGGCTAGGCCCAGGTATTTTTATGCAGACAGTCGGTGCAGTAAGAATCCATGCTGCCGCCGTGGTGTCATGATGAAAACATGTGCTACGGCGAGTTCATAGTTCACCAAACAACATGTTTAGACAGGCCGTCCGATGGGCGAACATCGATTGGATTCATCGAAGTTCTTGAGTTGATGCAAATTTGTGAAAAAAGTAACAAGTCCTATAATAATTGTAATGTTTGGTCATTTATTTCAGCAGTTGAAAATATATGTCGGGTATTATTTGTTATATTGTGTGTATTTAATTATAACAATATATCGGTATTAATACATGTTATATGAATTCAGATTATTATTCTTCCATGAAAAAACTCATGTCTTGATCATTTACGGCAATGTTATGTTAATGTTGAAGTCCCAATGCTTATGATATCTCAATTAGGCCTATTTAAAGTGATTGACAGCACTCTTAGACCTACTCTATTTTGTTATGTTCCTAAATTTTCGTTGGTGTTAATTAAAGATTTTTAAGAATATCAATCAATGGATTTATAAGGCGCATACCAATACAGCTGTCTCTGGTGAATAATAATAGTCATATAAAATAATCGAAACAATGTGGTGTATTATGACTGTATTCATGATTATGTAATAAAATATAATTTTCGATTGAACTATAATGAGAATTGCGAGATACGCAATACTGATCCACCACTGTGCTTCACTAGTTTTTTTCCCATTACTGTACTGTATATGGTATACAAGAAGTATTAAAGTGTTGGGCGTCACCGGAACAACGGGCTACAGTAGGGTGTGACTGATGTCAGATTCGGTGCACGGCTTGTTGCACTATTGTTGTTATTGATTTTAATTGGGCGCATGTAAAGCAGATCGGTGCATAATGATGTAGAAAACAAAAGAAAAGTAAAGCAACAGTACGAGATTCTTTTATTGTCACGTTGTAACGAAAAAGTAAAATTCGTCTCCTGATACAAAATAAGTAAAAAATCACTAGTATAGACAAAATAATCGACGGACATAAATAATACATAATATAAAATTATTGACAAGAGTTAGTGTATCTATTAAAATCAGCACTGTACATGTGAATTGGGTTGTGAATAAATGGTCTTCTCTGTCTGTTAGTACAATAAATCCTAAATTTAATGCATCTCTTCGAAGGGAATGATGTTTTATTTACTATGAACCCAATTTAACCAGCCTTTCTGTGTCCTCTGATAGCATTCACCACACAAGAAATACGCTAGGTCGTCTTTGAAGATTTCGGCCTATGGCTGTAGTTGTTAATAGTCTTCAATTACAGACATCTTATTTTGTCCAACCGAACTATTATATGATGGCTGTGTGCACAGGGTTTTTGAATTTGTCTGGTATTTATAGACTAGAGCAGTGCGAAACAGACCACGTGCTAAAATAAATACTTGCCATACAGTGTAGGTACGTCTACGTTAATTCTGGGTATCACAAACGATTGGCTATTTTAAATCACGGTATCATTTGTCGACAATCGACTCATTATAATCACGGCGGAAAGGCGCGGTTGTCGCACTATTTATGCACTTATCAATTGTTGTCTCGCTTTCCCTTCCCCTCCTCCTCCCTTTCCCCCTCCTCTCCTCACGGCAATGCGGGGAATTGTTTTAACGTACATCCCCGGCAAAGTCCTACCGTTAAAATTCCCCGCTAAATGAAGGTCTAGTCTCGTCTATGTCTGAATCGGAGAACACGTGAGCGCTAGGCAGGAGCTAACCAAGGAGGAGATAAGCATGGAAGCACTACGCATGCGTATCACTAGGCAGATTCCCATGGAAGTTTGGAAAAGTGTGAAGAGGGGAATGTATTGCTTGGCCATTAAAAAAGAAAATTTTTACGCAAAACACTCACGTCACGTCGGTCCTCATCGTTTTGTGGTGGGAGCTTGACATTTTATTATGTACAGTAATCTATACCGCCTATAGTACCGGTTGCGATTTTTAAATTACCAAAACACACAGCAATTGCTGAAAGCCTATGGTAGGATAGGTAGGAATAGACCATTTGACAGCACTACTGTACACCGAAACCGGTTGAATAACCTATGCCGAAACCTTGGTCCTTTCGAGGTCAACTAAGAACGAAATATGGATGGATACTTTAATAATCATATGAATCAACGTTGAAATTATATAGAATTGTGAGCAATGCAACATGTAAACGAGAAACGATCAATCATTTCACGAGTCCGCAAAAGTATACATGTTTTCTTTTCTTGAAATTGACCGTAATTATTTTGAACGTTCTGTAATAATGTGTAACTCAGCGTTTTCAATTCAGATGATTTCACTTGCAAATTGTACACGATAAAAAAAACACCATTAAAAGACATTATAAAAGGAAACAGGATTCGCTGAGCCGTCAAAGCCTGTTTGAAAGATTTTATTTATTGATGTTATTTCTTACTTGCTGTTGGTGGCTTGATCAAGGTAGAAGCCTGTTCTGCTTCAGGGCCCAGTACAACTTCCACTTAAATAAATATTATAGTCCTTTAAAAGATTAATATAATTAAAACAGTAATTTGTTAGTAGCATCAAACGTTTACTAATGAGGGCAAACTAATTTTAAGTACTTAAAGAGAAGCAAAATTATTTATATAAATTATAGTAATAATTCAAAATGAAAGTTCTGGAATTCATTTTGATGGTAAAAAATTTCTAAAGAAAAAAATGTTTATGAAATAACATTTCTTAAAAGTTCACTTAGAATAGAACATGTACAGTACTATAGTTTTTGATAGCCTTTTTATATTGTCTTTATATATATGCTTTCTATCCTTTACTTGTTCTAGTAACACAGTGGGCAATTTGTCTTATATTTTACCGAAACGGACAAACAAGGCGGTAATTTTTCCTGAGGACATCGACAATCATATGACTTTGTGTAAATGATATGCCAATGATTATTGGCACTGGGTAATTTCCTAAAGTTATGGTTCTCAATAAATTGGGAGACGGCATTAAACAGGATCAGCACGGGAGGTGTCTGAAGACATTATGCGTAATTAAAGCAATACATTGTCTGGTCATGTGATGTGTGCGTATCTTTTAAAGTCTGTAAATGTTTGGTTTGTCAATCTTGGTGTGAACATGTTGACCTAGAATCATGACGTGTGACTATTTCACTTGCTGAATTGTGTGCCACCATTTTGGCTCGTGATTCTTGATATGGAAATTGTGGCTTATGTGTCTGCGCGTGGACATAACCGCTATTTTTGGCTTGCCAAGTTCAGGCACAGCAATATGCTTGTCAATTTAAGCATGGAAATATTTTTTCCATCCAGATTTGTCATGAGCATTTTGCCATACCAAGGCAGTTTGTCTTTCAAATTATGTTTGGATATTTGTATGCCATAAAGTAATGCATTTGCCTAGTTCATTGTCTTGGGTACTACTGTATATACTAACTAGAACCCAATATTATTAAATCATAACTTTACTTATTAACAAACAAACCTTGTAAATAATAAATAACCTTAAATTAACCTTTGCTTGTTAAGTTCAATAAATGATTAATATTTAAACAAACATGTAAAAAATAACATGCAATATGAAACTGTAGTAAATACACTGCTAGTAGTGTGAATATCATTGGAATATAATAAAAACAATTAATAACAAGCATTTATAATGGAGCATAAGGGAAAAACTGAGGATGATAGCATGTTGATATCAAGTAATGTACTTCTGTTCTAAGAAAGGTTCATCCAAGTACATGAGTGTAGCCAAAAGCACAGTCTACAAGTAATTAGAAGGATTCCTCCAAAGCTTTAGTAATTGTTGTCTTAAATATAAAACCAGAGACTATTAAAGAAAGTATCTGTTGCCATATCAGATGGAAGAAATCTAATTTGAAGCCAAGTTTTCGTACATGTCTTAAGTATGAAATGATCAGTAGAAACAAAAGCAATTGTCTTGTAGGTCGTCGTTTGCCCTAGATTTATCACCATTCGTGTACTGAAATTGCAAGTTTTTAAATCTGGTATTCAGATCAATTTTACTTTTGATAAATCATTATATTCAGATTAAGTTTTTGAGAATACATCTCTAGATATTAATGAATATTCACAGTAAGATGGATACAGCGTATAGCACTGTATAGTACCTGTAGGAATCTGTAATACAAAATGCATTTTTTTCTTCAGACATTTTTTTGTCCATTAATTTCATATTCAACAGTGGGAAGCCAGATAGATTAAAACATGTATAATACAATAATATAGTAGACCTTAATATGATAATAATGCATTGTATAATATATAATATAAAATAAGTAATATATATAATATTTTTTAACATTAATATAGATATAAAATACATAATATATGTAAAGTAATATATTTAATATAAGATCATTAATATATCATAAAAATATAATATAATATGTAAAATAACATACAGTATACCAGTAATGTAATATTTGTATACTTATTTTTGTATTTGTTTTTCTATGGGCCTTTATTGATATATTATTTTTTAGGTTCAGTAATCATTTTTGAATTAGTAAGTGCAACATCAACTGAAACCGCATAATATGATTGGTTTATCATCACTCACATTTTCATTTCATTCAAAATTATTCTATGAAATTACCACTGGATACACTGGAAATTAAAATTCATAAAACTTATTAAGATATTTAATTATAGACAATGTCCGTTATTTGGAATACTACCTTACACTTAACTTGTTTCCTTGAATTCTTTGACAATAAAGGTATAGGAAGAGATATATTATTAGGCTTATTTATATCAGTAGTCATCATATAATTCTATATGATATAGTATAAAGGGGTCTTGGCTGAAAAACCGTGTTATGAATTTCAATACGATTTGTGTTTTTGTATTTTCACTTTAATTTCCAAATAAAAAAACTTGAAAGAATGAACAAAAAGGTTGAAATTGATCCAGAATATACATGAAAAATCCATAATGTATGAAACTAATCTATATACAAAAAAAACCAATTCTATTAAAACATCAATTAAAATATATAGTATATTGTTGACATGCAATATTTATCTCCTCCACCTTCTAAACAATATTGGCCTTGGTAGTCATAGCAATATTTTTTTTTTTGCATTGTTTTCAATGTCTGAATTGTTTTTCGTACTGCTAAGAAACATTACATGACAATGCAGAGAATTGATTTTCCCCCTGGACCCTCGTACTTATGGTTATGAAAACATACATTATTGAGCACAAATGTAGCCCTGAAAATAACGTACAGTAGTTTTATGGTGGAGAATTGCATTCTGAATATTATTCAATATATTGTGTAAACATTAAATGTTTATGCAATATATTATCATCATTATTTTAAAATGCACTTCTTGATGCTATGTTGTTTAATATAAAAATACTACAAAATCAATGCCAGTGCTGTAATCCTATTCAAGTGATGAATACTAACTGAATGTGTCTACAGATCAAAATTTAGAACTGGAAAACAAAACAAGAGTTCATGCAGATTGGACAGAGAATATTTTACAGACGAATGTCTGCGACGGAAGTATATTGGTGATAAAAAACAATGATAAAGTATTATAAAAATATAGCAAAAACAAGCTATCCAGTATATCCGGTAACCGAGGGTTGGATCCTGGCAGTTCCTGCTTCTGGGCGGAGGGAACATAAAGCCTCTTTATGGCAGGGTCCTTGTATCCATGTGTTGAGTTACATAGAGCTCAGGTTTATCACTGAAAGAACAAGCAAATTTGTGCATGCTAATCATAAAACTAAACTTTTCTTTTTGGTTACCGTATATGCATAACATCACTACACATGAGGGAGCCTGCATGAACTGCTGGCAAAAGCTTGTGTAATAAATATGAAGTTAGTCTATAAGGGGCCGTCCAAAAACTATTTTAACGCAAGTGCTGCATTATCAGCTGTTTTGTCGCTGATTTTCACTAACTAAATAATTAATGAATATGCATGATAGCTAACTCATTCTGTTTACCGCAGCACTCGCAGTACATCGTCCACAGGGTAGAAGTTTGTTGTTTACGTTTACGAATAATTCTGTATTTATTTTCATGCTAAACATAATGTCATTTATTATTTGTAACTAACAAGAGATGATAACAATGTAATAATAACAAGGAAGTTGATGTATATGATGGCAGTAACTGATATGGAGTGGCCCTCCACAGTCAACAATATTCTTTTAATCAACAAGATTGATGAGCCTGAGTGTCGACTGATATGATTACAATCAAAATCGCTATGGTGATATTCTTGAAAATGAGTAAATTTGTAATAATAGAGGTGATAATCAGCATAAGTTTTAAGGATATGATGCCCATTATTATAAAATAAAATGATATGGAGCAATAGATGATCGTGAACCATAAATGTCATCAGTATAATCATTCTTTAATAACGATATGTTTCAAAATCATCTTCATAGGCCTAAGTACTTTAGGCCCACCAACCTGAATAGCTTAATTGAACAGACCCAACGTAATATGCCAGGTGAGTATGTCAACAGCTAAAATTAAGACTATCGTATAGGACCAGATAGGTTCAAGTATCTACAGCAGTCAGTTTTTTGTGTCTTAGACACTGTTATCATCTAGCAGTCAACCCTGTAAGATCGAGTAAATCCGGTGTGGAGGAATGATGGGATGAGTCATGAGCTAAAGATAGAAATGAATATAAGACCTGTCCTAGAAAGTTCACTAAAAAGTCATTACATTAAGCAACACCACAAATTCCCGGATAACCAAATCCCCATGCAGATACTTTATTAGTAAACATAATAACTATACAGTAAGGAAGTATAGGACATAGACACGCGCTCCCGCTGGGAGTCTATTTTTTTAAATTGTTCTCCATTTATTGTTATTAAGATAAATATAATGAGCCTTGGGTTACACTGACGTTATTATTTCTTCATCGTTTATGTCATCTTTATATTCATCATCATCGTCATCATCATCAGTGTACTTATGCTAATTACAATCATCATCATCATCATTGTTGTTGTTGACATCGTTGTTGTTGACATCGTCATTAACAAGGTCCATCATCATCAGTATTACAGTCATCTTTGATATCATCGTCATATTAATGAAAAATTAATATATCATCATCATTATTGTCGACATATTTATCATAACCAAAAAAATAACTATTGTCATTTTCATAGTTATTATCGAAATGTCATCACAACTTTTGCATTATTCATTACTATTATGCAGTACTGTCAGCAATTAATTACCAACTCTAACATAAATGTTCAGGATATGATGAGATGCACATTACATTGCCAAACATTTATTGCAAGCCTCATTCTCATTGAATCTATTTCTGATCGAAATTAATTTGGCTTTTGAATTTGGCGTTTAACTTTGGGTACTGTTTTGGCCATGAAAGGCATTTAGCGAAATAGATATTGATCCTGCATACGTAGCTCACCATTAACTAGTCTGCTTGCAACATTACTCCTTCTTAGCTACAGGGTACAGATGTGAAAATAACGAAGACAGTGTTAATGGGTCCATAGTATAGAAACACAAGTTTTGTTTGTATTGCTAATATATATATATATAGTCATGTATAACTTATAAAGTTCTTAGTGCAGCGGTCGCCTGAGGAGAAATGAAACATACACGACCAGCAGAGGAGGAAAATTTATCACCGCGGTTAAAGGCATCATGTATCATAGCCCAAGATACAAGTGTTTAGTTTTCCATCCTCCTTTTTATAAATTATCAAGACATTATGGGTTTAAAAAATGTTTAATATGCACCCACATAAATAGCTGAGTGCCTAAAACGCTAATTAAAATTTCTGGCTGGTTGTGTTGGTACTTATTAAAGAGCGGTGCTCATTTACAAGTCAGTGTTCATGATAGTTTACAGTGTATAAAAAATAGTAATAGTACAAATTTCACAAATTCATTTTCTCGAAATGGATAAAAATATATTTATTGGCGATATAATGAGCTATATGCAGGATGTTATAGTAAGCCAATTATAATTAAAGTTATTGAAATTATAATAAACCACATTACTTTCATCCTTAATGCTTGGCGAGTTATTGTTACTACACATGAATAGAATATCGTCAGCATATATAGTTGCCATAGTTATGTAGGATTTGCGTATTTTGGATAATTTTTTTTATACTAAAACCCTAATCAAGACTAATTTCCAACTTCATTTCTTGTAAATGAAAAAAAAATCGACTTGACATTTAGTAGAAAAGAAATATGTTTCTTTGGCATCATATTGTCAATAGTAAATGAAATGATCGAATCTATTTATATATATGATATACTATGTCTAGGTAGGCAAGAGGCTTATTGACCAAAGCTTGTATATTTTTATATAGATAGATATGACACTTGAAAAGGGTTAGAAAAAATACATGTATTAATCAAAAGATACACATAAGAAATATGTGAAGGAAATCATGTACCATCAAAGATAAGATTCTTAATGAGATGTGTTAGCAGTAGTGACACAATCCTGAACGTAAAATGAAATATGGCTATGATACAGACGAATTATGATTTACCTTTGAATATCATATCTAACAAGTTAACAATAAGTGATACTGTATGAAATGAAATGGAAGATAGTACTGAAATTTAGATGGATGGGTTGTAAATAAGTAAAATGTTTAAGGATACATTGTTAAAATTCAAAGTTTCATTTATATTGAAACCTGATGAAGTATTTTACAGGTACAGTACATAGATAGATAGTGAAATTATAGATCACATTATGATCAGTGGATAGTAAAGTCTAAGAAGAATAGTGGAGTGGTTAGTAAATACTATGGGTGGACAGTACAAACAAAATTAAACATAATATATTTGAAAAATTAGGATTGCCTTAATTCAAATAATGTTATGGTTAGTAAAGAACTAGGCCTATATATTATATTATATGTACAGTATGTAAATATTTAAACTATTATGTTACTACTATAGGCAATATACAGTAGATAATATATACTATTATATGGATTATAGAGTCTAGTGTGTGGATAGTAATACTATTATATGAATATAGCAAAGATATGTTACAGATAGAAGGAAGATGGAGTTGGGTCATGATGAAGACTGAAATAGAACGGTAAATTATAGTTTGCATCAGTAGATGAATACATCTTGCTGGTTGCAGCGTAAGCAACAGTATCAAGTTTAAATATTCCAAGTATTTCCAAAGTATTTCGCATTATTTTTAGATACATTTCTGGGAGCAGACAGATTATTGGATGGGCCAAGATAGGCCAGGCCACGGAAGGAACTGTCAACTCTGTTTCGCTACCTAATATCTCTGATCTGGCCTCGGTGAGCATATGTGCTTTGTGGTCTGTTATCTTCCCGGCATGTGATCGTTAGGTTGATGATACCGTCGTAGGGGATGCATTAAAGGGTGGCAACTTCTACTGATGCTTCATTTTGTCTGATTACAATTTTCATATTTGTAGTTATTAGTTTAGTTCCCTCACAGCTGTGGTATGTTTTTAAATCTCGCAAATTTGTTTGTTTGGAAGCTTCAAATTATCTGGCGGAAGCTTTTTTTCTATCTTTATTAAAGTCAGCATCCAATGGTATTGGCATGTTTATGTCTTGTATTTATTGTAATAATTGTTATCTTGGTATAGTTGCTGCGAAGCAGCCAATTCATATTCTTGACAGCAATTTGACCTCTGAAAGGTCATTGTTTGTCAAAAAACAAGGGCCTAAGACGACTGAAAAGCGGAGTTTCCTTCTTTCGTTCTGCCGGATCAATTACTTTAGGCGACGTTTGTAGACTAACCTACTCGTACCAACGTCCGCATGTCGCGACGCTGGAGTATTACTATTCAGCGTTTTTACTATATTTCTAGGTTTCCTATTTCTATGTTTAATCGGCCCGTGTCTCAGCCAAAATATTTTGAGGCCAATATTATTTACGAACCCATTTAAACTTATTTACTAGCCTATTTCAGCGTGCTAATTATTATATTTAGGCGACGCTTGTTGTAGACTGGCATACACGGTACCAACGCTGTTCTAATATAGACAATGGGTCGTGTCTCATACTGTATTATTTATATTTTTATTATTCATTATTTTCACTTGACTCGCATAAATAATTTTGTTCGAAGAACATTTATATGCAGTTGTACTTCGCAGTACTGCACTTGCAATTTGCAATTTCTAGTTTTAGGTTATTTCTTGTTTTAGTTCTTTCATTTTTTTTTCCCTCCACTGTTTATGTAATTAAGCACATAGAAGTTCCAGCATTATGCACTGTATAAATGTAATATTGTTATTATATTATTATTATTATTATTATTATTATTATTATTATTATTATTATTATTATAAATTTATCACCCCTACTGTAGCATCTTATACATATTTAGTATATATTACGTAGTTCTGAATTTCATATTTAACAAAAAAATAAAATATAAGAAATCTTTTTTATATTAATTTTAAGGTGGTGGTTGTAATAGCAAACTGACTTTGAAGAGAGTCGATTAAATTATATTTTTCATTAAGTAACTCCAATGATATGCCTCCATGGCCATCTTAAAAAAAAAAGTAATAATCAATTGTTTTTTGTCATTCAAATGTTAAGAATTTATTACCTTGATAGATAGTGGACCAACCAAAAAATCAATATAGAAAAAGAATTTGACATTTTAAATTATTTTTACCAAGGTCAGTTATTTGTACATATACAATGAATGATGAATATATTTTCTCATTTTACAGCAAATTTGTGACTAATAGAACATTTTAATAATCGTTATGAACTTTATTAATATCAAATATACCTTTTATTCTAATAAGTTAGTTATGATGAAGGCTATAGACTCTGTCAAACTGACCACCTCCATGAACTGACTAACCAACCTGACTGATTGACTGACCTGCCTGACTGACTGACTAACCAACCTGACTGACTGACTGACTAGATACAATAACTGACTGATTGACTGATTGACTGACTAACTGACTGATTGACTGACCTGCCTGCCTGACTGACTAACCAACCTTACTGACTGACTAGCTACAGTAACTATCTGATTGATTGATTGACTAACTGACTGATTGACTAACCTGCCTGACTGACTATTATTTATTTATTTATTCTTTCACTTTCAGTACTATTACACTGATTTTCAAAGTGGTACAGTTTGAACAGTTGCAGTTTGACTGACTGACTAACCAACCTGACTGACGGACTAACTGAATGATTGACTGACTGACTATCTTACTGGCTGATGGATTGCCTGGTTAACTAACTCACATACTGTAGTAGTTTCTAAATGCACATACACATGACACATCAAAACTTAAATTAGATTTCTTAGAATCATTATAACTTTTTGAAATGTTAACATGATCCATCAACAACATACTGTATAACCAAAAGTGCCAACATATTATGTTTAATTTTTTTTTCTAGAACTTTTTTTTTCTAGAATTAAACCCTGTCATAGTATCATGTATCGCTTTAGTATTATGAGGAATAATGACCTGAGATTGTGGTGATACAACTCGAGATCGCTATTGATTGTCTTTATAACAACCAGGCTCACTTTTAAATTATTGCTAGCTTAATATTCACATTTTAGATATGTTAAGCAGTTGAGGAAAAGATAGTCTATACCATCTTAGTTTCATTAAGGATAGGGTATGAACTCCATCTGAGCGGCAAAAAATGAAAGATTTTTGTAAATACCACGTACAAAATTAAACTTGATAGTTAATTCAAACATTCCTTTACTTCTTTCAAATTTTACAGATTTCACATCATAGATCGGTCTTCTAATATCCCAAGTGAAAAAAAAAATCTCTGATGAATTTTTGAAAGCAATTCAGATCTGAAAAATATATTTTGATTCTCTAGGGAATAGCACTGTACACTTGTTAGGATGTATAGATATGAAAAACTGTAGATCTGTCATTCTATAATTTAAACAAACTTATAAACATTTCATCTTTTTTATAGATTCAAAGGTTTCTTTGAAATAATTGCTGGATTGGATTCCCTGTTGATTTCTTAATATCAACATTTGAGAGAAATATTAATATACTTTTCTTTTCTTTTAATATCTCTGCTCTAGGCAGACACTCTTAATAATATCTAATTCCAAAATACATGCGATCATGTACAAAGAAAAATATATTAATCTGTAGGCCTAAATATAATATTTTGTGTCATTATTTATAGATGAATTATTCTTTTATTTTCATATTTTTAACTGTACAAAACTTTAAATATTTTGTACAGTAAACATTGAAAATTGTAGGTTTCTGAGTTTAACATGTACAATGTACAGTACAATGAAAAGAAAATTGTAAAATTTATTATTTAAATTGCTTAATTTGCATATAAGACAGGTTTAAAAAAATTTGTGAATGAGTACTGTTTAAATATTATTTACGTAGAGACTTTATCTAGCTGATAATGAATTTGAGGATTGTCGTAATTAAACAGGTCCGTAAATCAGTGACAACTACATTTTCTATCGCATGAAAAGTACGTAATTTATTTGATCTGTTTAAATTAGCAATTCATTGATTTAATTGAATATATTTAGAATGGATTTTTTTTATAGATTTTACTATAGAGAGTATGTTCAACGGCAAAAAATATATATTTTAGTAGAATGCTATTTATTTATGGTAGGCTTACTGTTTGATCCTAAAATGTGATTTTGTTAACTTACGTGTTGTAAGGAACTTACCATGTCTCTTAGAACATTGGATATGTAAACAGAAAAATTGTTGTATCTCCGGTCGTATTTTTTGTATTAAACATTGAAATCTAACAATTATATTGCGAACGGAAAAGTCGAGAACTTCTCATCAGCTAAAAGGTGAGGTAAATCCAAAGCCTCAAAGCAAAGCCAAAAGAAGATAAATTGTTTTCATTTTTCCAGCACCTCAAATCTGAATTATTCTTATTTGAATTAAATTCTGATCTGCTAATGCTTATTCAGACTTGGAAAGTTCAAACTTAAAACATTCGCCTCAAAAACCAATAAACAGACTTTAGTTTAACAAAATGAAGGATTATGGACCCTGTATAAAAACATAAATAACTAGAATAGGATTGACTGACGGAGAATATGATCGTCTTACTTGCATTCCTCTGCAAAGAATTTCCCCGGCATTCTTGCGATTTCAAATTAGAATTGACACACTTTTCTGTGCATTAAATGTTTGGGTTACTCAGTGTCATATTAATGAGTTGTGGATTTGCATGATGGGAAATCTGTTTAGTAATGAAACATGATCTCTTATATCATGAAAATACATTTAAAAAAATATAATTATAATTAATCATAACAATAATAATATATTTAAAAATTGGTTTCAGTCTTATCTAACAAAGTAAAGTAGCTAATTACTTAGGATGGAACTATCAAAAAAATGTGTTCAAAAGAAAATAAAAATTCTAAAAAATTGAAGTCTAATTATTATCAGGGTTACAGTAGAAGTAGAATTAGCCAATATCGACGGTACTTTTGTAGAAGTATATTCAGGGATTTGAACCAAAGAACCTGGTATTTGAAGGCAGGTACTTTGCGAAGAAATTAACATGCTTGCCTTTCAATTCAAGGGTCCATGGTTCAAATCCTGTCAGAAATCAAGATTATTTCTTTCAGTTAAAAAGAGCCTCACATGAGTTTTAAGCCATGTCCAGATTTTATGTTTTTCCGCACCCCCCCCCCCCCTCCTTTGCTTTTAGTGAGTTAGTGGCGGGGGGGGGGGGGGAAGCAAAAATTTAAAAAAAATTTAAAAAAAAAAAAGGAAATTTGACTCAAATGTTGAGTCTAAAATGCCATTTCTGGCCATCTAGAGGTGCCATAATCATAAATTGTCTTACCTGAGCCCCAACCATGGAGGGGCTGAGCTATTATAGATCTCCAACTGTTGAAGTCCCTCTCCTGCTCTGTTTCAAATTCCTGGATCCACCACTGTGTGACATACCTAAAATATAGTCAAGTTGACATCACATCATGACTACATACATGGGCGTAAAACAGTTGTTTGTCAAAGAAAATTTAATAGTGTGGACTAATCTTTACTTAGTTTACAGGCCTATTGCATTCTGCGAGAGTATAATATGTTACTACTATAAATAAGAAATTTAAAAAGATACCATACTCCAACACATTTAAAATAAATATTTTTTTTTTTTATTTGTGAGAAGCCTATAATGTCAATAATTATATATTTATTATAAATTATTCTATTTATAAAATGTATTTAATTTACAAATAATGTTAACAATAACAACAGAAACTTTGTTTTTAGATGTAGCCAGTCCCTGTGGTCATGTTGAAGACAACTTATTTGGGTCATTGTCAGTACTTTTTATGCGACACAAACTATGTCACGTAAACAGGTGCTAAAAAGCTGCAGGAAAATACCGGGATGGTGTCCGGCGGGGTGTAGTTTTTACCCTTAAATTAATGTTTTTGCTGTAATGATTAAATATCATTAAGTGATGCAGCATAATAAATGTGTACTGTTTATTTATTGTAGTATTTTCAATAAGTTTCTGTTTATAAAGTGTGTTGACGGTGATGATGTAACTGCAGTACATGCGCCGCAGCGCGTCGCGGCGCGCGACAATCCTTGGAATGACCATCACGACAAAATCTCCAGGAATTTCACTTCCACAACTTGGGACCCCTGTGTTTGGGTTACTCAGTGTCATATTAATGAGTTGTGGATTTGCATGATGGGAAATCTGCTTAGTAATGAAACATGATCTATTATATCATGAAAATACATTAAAAAAAATATAATTATAATTAATCATAACAATAATAATATATTTAAAAATTGGTTTCAGTCTTATCTAACAAAGTAAAGTAGCTAATTACTTAGGATGGAACTATCAAAAAAATGTGTACAAAAGAAAATAAAAAGTCTAATTATTATCAGGGTTACAGTAGAAGTAGAATTAGCCAATATCGACGGTACTTTTGTAGAAGTATATTCAGGGATTTGAACCAAAGAACCTGGTATTTGAAGGTAGGTACTTTGCGAAGAAATTAACATGCTTGCCTTTCAATTCAAGGGTCCATGGTTCAAATCCTGTCAGAAATCAAGATTATTTCTTTCAGTTAAAAAGAGCCTCACATGAGTTTTAAGCCATGTCCAGACTAGCAAATTTTATTTGACAAACACATGTGACATAAGCAGATTCGAAGGGGGGGGGGGGAGGCGGCCAGCTGCCCCCCCCCCAAAATAAAAAAAAAAATATTAAAAAAAAAGAAAGATCGACTCAAATGTTGAGTCTAAAATGCCATTTCTGGCCATCTAGAGGTGCCATAATCATAAATTGTCTTACCTGAGCCCCAACCATGGAGGGGCTGAGCTATTATAGATCTCCAACTGTGGAAGTTCCTCTCCTGCTCTGTTTCAAATTCCTGGATCCACCACTCTGTGACATACCTAAAATATAGTCATGTTGACATCACATCATGACTACATACATGGTCATTTAAGGTCATTCAAGGTCAAATATTTTATGGCTTCTTTAAAAATACGTAATTGTCATGACATCAGAATCATACCCAGGATGGCCGTAAAACAGTTATTTGTCAAAGAAAATTTAATAGTGTGGACTAATCTTTACTTAGTTTACAGGCCTATTGCATTCTGCGAGAGTATAATATATTACTACTATAAATAAGAAATTTAAAAAGATACCATACTCCAACACATTTAAAATAAATATGTTTTGTTTTTTTTAAATTTGTGAGAAGCCTATAATGTCAATAATGATATATTTATTATACATTATTCTATTTATAAAATGTATTTAATTCACAAATAATATTAACAATAACAACAGAAACTTTTTTTGAGATGTAGCCAGTCCCTGTGGTCATGTTGAAGACAACTTATTTGGGTCATTGTCAGTACTTTTTATGCGACACAAACTATGTCACGTAAACAGGTGCTAAAAAGCTGCAGGAGTAATGTTTTTCAAATAATTTGACTGTTATGATTATTATGCAGGTTTGTGTACTTAAAAAGCAATATACGTCTCTACCTGTTGAGAAGTCAATGTCATAAAACCCGAATCTACCGTAGGCCCTACAATACACCGTCTAGGCCAGGCATAAAGTATTTGTTCAGCCGCTATAGTGCATTTACAGTGGTAGAGTTATGTTTGCTAAAGCCAAATAACATAAGACATCAAAATTAAGTTAAATTAATTTTGTTGTAGGATTAGAAACCACGACCTTGAAAACTATACAACAGATGTATTATCATGAAAATAATATCGACAGAATTATGTCTGCTCTCATCACAGATATGACTTATTGATTTTAAATTCAGATTTTTTTTAGTTTGAACTGAGTTATGTAAAATTTTGATTTTGATTCTTTGCTTAAAGGTTAATACTTATTATTCCCAAGGTTGCGATAGGTGAGAGGCATTATTCACGTTAGTAGCTTTCCCTGTTGTGCATTTAAGCACATGTAAATTTTTTTCTCTGTTAGCGATTTTGAATTTATTCATGTAAAACCTAGGATCGATCATCTAAGAAATCAATCAAAGACAAACGTTACATTAAGTTTCGGAATATTTATGTTTATCGTGTGATTAAATGCATGCGTAATATCAGTAGGTGAATGAGCGATTAAAGAATGCTTACGTTTTATCCGTTATTCGTAATCTTAACTGGTTTTCTTCATCAGCGTATTTGCAATAGCTGATTGAATTACTGTCGCAGGTACACCATCGTAATTGTTGGGACTCCTCCTTAGGATTATTAGTGACATGACTGAGTTGATAAATCCCTTTTCTGCGTGATCTTCATACGTATTGCTATAAATTCAGGTTCTCCTCTTAACGCAGGCTGATCATGACATGCAAGGGACAGTTGAGCTTAGCGTGTAAGCCAAGCGATTAGACTTAAAATGATTAAATTCTTTGTAGAGAATAATTTTAACATCGTTCAAACCTGATATATATATATGAAGTACGGTAGACTTCGGTGTGATACTTAAATTTGTGAATTTCCTATTAACTAGGATTTGAATAAAGATTGGCCATTTAAAATTAAGATTAAGTGGGGCGACCAAAAGGTTTGAGAGAATGTTTTTAATCGTTTACTGTTCTTTTTGTCATTGTTACTATGCACTAAGATTTCAAATTCTGAAGCAGTTCATTATTTGACTTGTTCTTTTCAACTTGTCTAATTGTAATCATCATATTGGTTTCGCATTTGAATGTGTTTTGCCTATGGTAAAGAGGAATAAATATGTCTATGTATTTACTGTGTTGCCTACAGCACTTTGAGTTTATCTATGAATAAACAGATTTATTAATATTTTACGATAAGAGTAATGAATATATAAGAGGTGAATAATTAAAATTCGCAATGATAAATACTTGGTACTTTACTGCATGACGTATACGAGGATGCTAGGCTAAGCCTACTTGTATGTTTTCACTTACGTTCATCTCAAGTTGTTTACAGTTTAAGTTTTCATTCCATATTTAGTCATGCGGATTGTCAGTGTAATTGGCGTATCTTTGACACATACAAATGTGCAATACATGCATTGCAAATTGAAAAATAATTTGATATATGGCGACCATTACGCTTCAGATTTTGTGTTTTAAAATGCTTATAGGTTTGGGTTTTCATCCATGTTCAATTTTGTTATGGCCTTGGTCAAAGCACTTTATTTGTTTGTTTATCTTCCCATTCAGGAACATATATGGGTAGTTTAGGATGGGATTTACCCTGAATTAAATGTATGACTACTGTAGGAATTGGCCTACTCATGAGATAGTAAATGTGATATGCATCTGTATGCAATGTCCAGGACATTCAGACATTGTTTAGGTATTATATAAATAATTCCTAATAATCAGAACATAAAATTATATTTATATTTCAAATTGCTATCTATGATTTAAATTTTAATTAATACTAATAATTCCAAGATGAAATATCAATGTGTATTTATTTCACCAGATATATTATAACTCAAATTTAACTTCTAAGGGTGGCGTGTGACCTCACTCACCATCACAAGAATGCTGTGTATACGAATATTGCAGTATGCAATTCACTGCCTTATTCAATATATTTTTCTGTATATTGCAACATATTATTTGCTTTTAAATTAATTTCACAGTGTTAACCTTGATCGTTTAGCGTTCTATCATTGACTAATTAACCTTTTTAATAACGTCAACATATTCATGGATTTTAACACCTTAATCTTTGGCTGATTTATTTCTTGATCCACTTCTTAATTCCTAACAAATGTGGTGCTATTCCATGACATTGTGCAACAAATATTTTGTTAAGCTTAAAAATCTTAATTATATCTTACATTGTCTTCTTCTGATTATAATCTCCATTCTTCACAACAATTCCAAATCCCTAATGTTAAAACAAAAATATCAAAAAAACTTTATTATAAATCTTGGTGTTTTTAATGACTGGTAGAAGCAACATTTAGTGTACCATGGAGGAAATAAATTATGTAATTTCTGTATCCTGCATGGTGGCAGTACATAAGACTTTATGCCACATGGGTTAATTTTTGCAATTTGTTCTTTAACTTTAATTTTTTTATTAAATGTATATAAGATTTGTAATTATTTTTTATGAATATTTGTATTGGTTTTGTGATGATCTTTATGGTAATAGAAATAATTGCAATAATAATAATATAATGATTTTAAATATAATAATTAGTAATAATACATTTTTGTAAGGTTCATCTTGTGTTTTCTCTTTTTATGTGAGAATGTTTCTCTTTTAAAGTTTTACTGTTTTTATTATTGATGTTTTTTATGTCTTCTCATTTTATCTGAATTGTACATTTCAGAACTTATATTTGTTTTGCAATAAATTTATATTGAATATAATTGATAATATATTCCTTACACTTCTGGACATTTTGATTTAAACTATGGAAGAAGTTTCCTCATGTCATTGTTCAAGAAGATTCTGATAAGCACGAGAGGTTGTGGAGCATCTTAATATAATGCTGACCTATTCCCCAGATAATTGCTTATTTAAATTTATTATATATCTATTTTCTCATCCATATTATAACTTATTAATTTAGTTAATATAGGAATATTGCATTTTCAGTACATAGGAAATACACTAGTTTTATGTAGAACTATGTAGTATATTGTTTTAATGTATTTTTATGGATAAGTTAACTATAATGACATAGGGCCTATTTGCATAACATTTTATTAATTCACTAAATTTCATATAAAACTATAGTAGAAAAGGTCATACAAGAATTAACAAGAGTTTATGGTTTTTTAGATAGTTTTTATAATTTATTATCAATGATTTTTGTCAATGAAAATTTAATTCCCATCAGCTGTGTTTTTTTTTTTAATTATTATTATTTTTGGGTGAACCAGATTTTGTATCAGATACCTTAATACATTACCTTTTGTCCTGACTTGACTCTGGGATTTTGATGACACTGAAACCGTATTGAATTTAGGTTGAAATGAACAAATAAGTCTCTTGTCACGCTAATTGTTTTCTGAGCAGATAGTATTTTGAGCACTATCAAATTCTCCTCAATCACCTTGCGATGTACACACGCCTCACACCTCCTCTAGATTAGTAATTTATCAACGCATTCATTTCCGATGATGTTCAGATTCTCCCGAGGGAGCCCCAGTAAGATACTCTCTTCTCCGTCTTTCATCATTTGTGCCTTGTTCACGAAGTTTTCTTGATTGTAGAATGTTTGATGATCTATCTACTCCTGTTTGCTGATGAATTGTAAATGTGATTTAGATCTTTCCCTTTTGGGCTTTGTCGTCATGACAACCAAGTTATCTACATTGTTCAGCACGTGTGAATTGCCCATTTCGAGTACCATGCATCATGTACCGTGCCGCAGCCCGTGATTCTCACACCATTGCTTTTCTTGTGATTTATCCTCTAAGAATATTTCAAGGAAGCAAACCTGAATAGCAGCCAGATCATACGATTTTGATTAATATCTTTTACTTTGTTTTATGAAACTTAATTTCTACTTGTACTTTTCTAAACTAAAAACCACCTATGAGATTAAATACCATAAAAACTTGAATTGAAGCCATGGACTTCTTTTTTATGCAAACTTTGGATGAGCTTCCTTTTGAGATGGGCTTCTTTTTGAGGCTACTTTTGCATTGGGCTTCAAATTGAGGTTTGACAGTATGGTGTCAATAATATAATAACTTTGGGAGTAAGGAACATTAACTTTGGTTACAGTGATTTAGTTCACTTTTAGGTTCCTGTCTGCTCCCTGAGTTGACTGTCATGTTTATGTTCTGGATTTTTGACAATAACGAATAAGAATAAGATAAAATTAATGTTTTTTTTTTATTTGTAGGTAATTACGTAAGTAATAATTAATATGGAAAAACAACTGAAAATAGTAAATGGTTGTAAAATTAGCAATTCAACTAAAAAGTGTAACAGTATATGTACAAATAAACTTTGTGTTTGTCCATCGATATATCTAAATTTATGTCATAACACTTGGTAATAATAATGAAAGATGTATGGCCATGTAATTTTAACAGGAAGAGAGACTACTGTACAAAACTATAATATGTAGGGGAAAAGCCCAGGAACAGCTTCTACAATAACAGGAAAGAACTTTCTTATGATGCGGTTGAAATTTGCAGCCTGAATCAAAACAATTACTGAGTATTATAAGTACAGAAATATATTCATAAATAAATAAAAATAATTAAATTAGTAAGTAAAATATTATATGAGATTAATATATTCTAAATTGAATTGATAATTTGCATAATCCAAATGATTTTTTGTGTAATATCTAGTACTATTCCATTTTAAAGAAGAAATACTAAAAAGAAAAATAATGATTTTTGTTTCACTAGTATAGTATGCAAAATTTAAAATATATTTTAATATTTAATATCTGATAAAAACCAGAGCTATAATAGTATGAAACATCTGTGGCTTCTCCATTATACACACAAAGTATAGGCATATTTTATATTTGTTTTTCCAAAATGAATAAATTTTTAATAAATGTTAAAATTAATTTTGTAATACTTACACACCCAATTTTATTATACTGATTGAATTTTTTTCTCAATATAACCACAGAAAATAAACTTAGTCATCAGCGACTTATACAAATGTATACAAAACAAGGAAAAGCTCAAGGATTGTATACAAAAAAAACTAATTTCTATGTTATGTACATACATTCGAGGATAAACAACAAATGTATACAAAAAAGGCGAAAGCTTCAAGGACTTCATACAAAAAAAAAAAAACTAATTTCTATGACATGTACATACATTCGAGGATAAACAATGTAAAATACAATTTACATTAATGATTAATTACATGGTTGTTATAATAATGATAATTTGAGTAGAGTTAAGTTTCATTTTCATAAAATGGCAATTCTCTTGGGGTTACATGGAATTGATGTGAAGCAGATTAAAAGGAGAAATTGACTCCCCTCTCCGTTATTAGATATATGAATCTTAATAGTATCTTTATCTGTCTAGTTTCAGTCTTTTTTACCGTAATCTATTTGATTTTTATGCATGTCTCATTGGTTTATTGGCCTTTAGCAATTTTTTTTTTCTGAAGGAAAAAAGTTAATCTCATAGTTGTGATAGGTGGCTCGAGAGACGTAGAATTTTATTCCTTGTTAGATGAACCTCAGAATTTTGATTTAGACGCGTAACGTTTAGCTTCATGGCGATCATCAAGCATTATTATGAAGATTCTGTTCTCATCAAAAACCTATCACTGTTACAAAGATGACTTTGGACAACAGCGCCTTGGGAGTTGGGAGTTCATAGCTGTACCACAGGATGAACTGGCGACGACGTGACAACAATGAATGAATAAGAATGGAGGGACAAGATTTTACATTTAGATGAACTAGGAGAGCAGTAGTTTAAATGAATTTGATATTAAAAATGAATGATTTAACAAATAATATAAATAATGAATGGTGGTGAAAAGTAACCTAAAAAGATTAAAAAAGAAAAATAATGAGAAACAAAGAATAAAAAATAATCTGTGCCTATAAAGTCGGCATAAAATGTTGGCAAATGTTTGTGGAATGAATGTTATAAAGTTAGCAAGTAAAAGTGCTACCAGTCTTTACCGACTAATATGGCTCCACATACTATTATGTGAATTCAGAAACCTTTAACTATGTCATGATATTCAAACTATTTCTCCATTATTCAACCAATTTTTAACTTTTATTCAGTTCAAGTGCATACTGGTAATTAACAACAGATAGCTAATCAGGAATAAAATCACATGGTTGAAAAAAAAGAAATGAGCAAAAAGTGTTTATAGGAACTGGAACATTACAATCTCAATGAACATCACATGATTAAAAACTAGATAAACAGGAATATGATGTTTATAATCACCTGATCTTTAATACGATGAAAATATCACACAGAGGCTAATTGTTGTTTTATATCTTAGTACTGTCTTGACTGCCACATACATATCATAATGATGTTTATCTTACCGGTATAGCTATTACCAGCAGCACGACTTCCTGCAGTTAAGTACTGTGTGAAGGAGGCACAATCTTTGAAACAAAAACATCAGAATCATTCAGATTAAGTCTGCCATGTAGTTTACTCAAGCATTCTTCAAAAAAAAAACTGAATCGTGTCGATTTCTTTTGAAAAGTACAGAAGATTAAGGGGAGATTAAACAGGATTAAGGGGATATCAATTGTGATTTCATTGCTAATCTTTGCTTGCAGTATGTATAATCAAGATAGATATGACAACAAGCACTTGGGTTTTTTTTTCAATTTGCTAGGATTACTAGGATTACTGTTCCGTTCAAAACTTTATATTTTTAAAATAATTTCTTTAATAATACAGTCTGTTCACATGCAGACCTACTATATGATAGTAAGAACTTAACATTTTTAAGGATATCAAGTGTTACTGAAGTCAGCTTTTTTGTATTGCATGGTGGGCGGAACCGGGGGTGGGGCTCCCCCTCTCCAAATTTTGGCAGAAAATATATAATGTCTGCAGATTTTTGTATGGATCGGAAAGAAATGCAAGAAAAGAAAGAGAGGGTGTCCACTTTGAAAAACATTCAGCTGGCCCTGTATCGTGCCCCCTTTCGCACTGGGTTTCATATATTTTGCGGATGCCCAAGATAAGGAAACCTTTTTTTTTTACATCACTTCCTACTGATTGATCTATACATTAGAAAAATTACTGTGTTTCAACTTGAACAGTGATAAACTCTCCAGGATGCAATCGATTTTCTTAATAGAAATCGGAGCAATTACTTAACATTCGATTCCATTTTTATCTTGCGATTAACTACAGTTATTGAAAACATCGTAAGGGCTTCAGTACCGTATTCTCTTTTAAACAGCAAATATAGAAAATTTGTTTTTATTACAAGGAGTCTATACTATAGGTCTTATGCTTGCTACAATAGACTACGTTATATTCAATCTACTTGTCTTGATGTGGTTTTTTTTCTCTTGGTAATCTACGAATTTGACTTACTGTTTCTCACAGCGATATGATTGGTGATTGTAGAAGCATTTGACGTTCAATAGAAGGTCTACTTTACGGCAAACCTGAATTAATCCTCTATTTTGATCCATGCCTAAGCTGCCTGAATGTGAATTTTAATTGTTTGCCAGCTTCATTCTTATTCTGCAAGCGTGTAGTTAATGAGACTAAAGTTTTATGTTACAATTTGTTAACAATCAGAAACTTGACTTCAGTATTACTCATATCTGTAATAGTAGTTCTACATGTAGAATCTCATATAGTAACTATAAAAGATAGTCATTTTTATATATGAACCTATATATTGAAATTTTCTGATGATCCATTCAATTATGAATATTTAAGTTCATTTATTTTCAATATAACTTCTATAATCTTTTATTTATTCATCCATGAAATAATTTTTAATTTAACTTTATTGTTATATTGTAACTTTCTGTTTTTAGTAGTAAAGTGATCGTTTCATTGAAATTAATTGTGAACCTTTATTATTACTATTATTTGTTAAATTAATGTGCTAACTCTTTACTGGTGTAATTGTTAAAAGTCCAATATTTTTAGCATAGTTAATATTCTACAGGTTCATGCCCTTTGCTTCAGTTTTTCAATTTATTTAATTTTTTTTTTTGGGTTGTCAGAAATGTATATAAAATGATTTATGTTTTGTAAGTATAGATAGATCACGTCATTTATATAGGTACATATCTTCAGACATCGATTTTATAGTAATAGCGGATGTTCTGTCTCATCCATCAAAGAAAATTACCCTCAAATTTTCTTTCCGGCACAGAAAAATACCCAAAAAAAGCCTTGAAAAACAGTACCTAAGACTAGATAATGTAATTCAAACTGAAAATGAGTGAAAAACAGTTATAGAATTGAAATTAAAATAAAACTTATATTTTGCTCTATGGAATAGGTGACATTAACCAAGAACTGTACTTCACAAAATCCACAGACCAGAGTCCATCACAAATGACTTTAGATCTTCTTGTCTTTAAAGCAACCATGTTGACATGACCTCCCCCTTCAACTATTGAATCCACCAAACCAATTTTAAAACTGCTGCTAGTTACTACATCTTCAGGCCCGTAGCTCGGTTCTTCCAAGTGGGATTTTCAGGCCGTGGGACCCACGGTCGAAGCCCTGGTGGGATCAGCGAAACCCCCAAAGCCAGAGGATTTTTGTGCCTTTTGGGTCTAAATATTACTATAAAAGCAGATATGTTTGAAAACGTCTGTGTCTGGGTGGGTCTACAGTGCATTAGTTGGGTTGGAGGACTTGTTTGGGAAATTTGAAGAGGGAGATTTTGCTAGAAAATGGGGGGGGGGAGGGTGTTTGCTAAAAAAGGGGATTTACCCGAACCATAAAAAAACCTCTCGGATATTGGCCTGATCTTTAACGTTAAAGAACTTCATAATGCACAGGTGTCTTTTTTTACTAGAGGAGTAATTCAAAGTAGGTACAAGCCACACACCTCGATAAAGGAGTGAAGATAAATGCCCAGGAGCATTTATTGTTGAGAAGGGTTTTTAAGGGGACAATTATTTGAGGGAGGCATTTATTTTTTTGGGTGTAAAATGGATACGTATATATTCAAATAAATTCCCCATACTTTCTCTGTAGATGTGGAACTACAACACATAATTACCGTCAAATTGTATTAATGCGTGCACCCAACCAGACTAAAAAGAATGTAATTTTACTGCAGTAGAATATTGATAAAATGTGTTGAGTATGATGTTACTTCCATTAGTATTGTTTACAGTTAATTAATTTTTGGGGGATGGGGGGTGCGGGAGGATAGAAAAAGTAAATGCCTAGGCCTTTTATAGGAGAGAGGCGTTTATTCCAAATGAGGCTCTAGAGGGGTGGCGTGGCGTTTATTCAAATATATATGGTTTTAGCTAGCTTTTTGTAAAGAGAATTGTTATGAATGGTCTAAAGCAAGAACCCTTAATGTTTCCCAAATTACTACAAATCAAAACACCACCTTTACATCCCATTCATATTTAAGCTTCATTGTTGCTCCTATTTCACATAATGAAGTTTTACAAGCAAAGGAGTTGTGACCTGCTAAATTCTAATGTGCCAATACCTATAATTTTAGTAGCTTTCGAAAGTGCAGGGTCAAAACAATTTTCATTAATAATGAATTCATTACAGTAAAAAAAAGCAAAGAATATGTGTATTATATGATTTTCCATTTTACACCAGCACTCATGTAATATTTTTCTTTCATTATTAAATGCTGTCAATGTTAGGTTAAACACAGTTGAAACCTAAATACATGAAATATTTTATTAACATAATTGTAATGTACCTATTACTGTGTTCATTGACCAAGTGAAAATCTATCTAGGGTAGGTCAGTATTGCCAACTAATGGACATAAATCAAATGTGGCAGGTATAAAATTTACATTTTTTAAAATGTTTCAAGTAAAATGCAATTGTTGAACTTCTAGGTGACTTGGAACAACAGACCTAGATGACTTTAGGTTTTTAATGTTAAAAACTGACCAGTATTATAGGCCTATACTGTATGTAATTGTAGTTGCTGTGAGTATGACATAGGCCTACTGTACAATATGTTTGCTAGCCCATATCTTTTGTTGGCAATATGTTTCAAGCGTTGATGTTTTTCAGTACTTAAGGAAATACAGATCTGTTTGACATAATTTAAAAAAAATATCTTTAGACCTGCGCATTTCTTTCAAAACTATTATACATTTAGTGGTCTAAGTCGTTAATAGCCCATGGATGATTATAAACAGACAAAAAGTTTAAATATTGCAGACCCTACAATTTATAAGCTGAAAGGTCTACTGAATAATCTCAGATACTGTAAGAAAATATAATACATATGCCAAGTATTGAAATGCATGCAATTTATAAGTCATTAGCTTATGAACCTGTAATACTGTAATGTAGTTATATTTTTGTGGCAATAACATTGTAAAATTTAACATTAAGTAAACATTTTTTGCAGAGCATAACATTTGCTAATAATGATATGATATATAGGTTTGCTGTTTACTATGACCTTCTGTTATGTAAAAATAATTAATAACTATACAGTATTAAGAAAAAACTATATTTCAACTTGACATGTAAAAACTTTTGAGTTTGTACAAAAAAAATAGTTGAATTTAGTCACTTGAATTATGGTCTCTAATTCATTCTCCACTTGGCAGAGATGAGTTAGTCAATTTCGCATCATCAAATCTTCTTTCAACTGAGGCAGATGAACTTACAAACCAAGCTGTTAGATGTTGATCTGAATTGACTTATTTCTCCTTCGAAATCTTAGTTTAGTCCGTTAAATTTATCTTCAGTTTTTTCTCTGTCATCTCTACACAATGAAGAATCCATTAGATTTATCGAGTTTGCTCCCTATGTGGCAGTTGTCCGGACCAATGCCAATTTATATAAAAATCCTCTAAGCAAGAAGATTTAAACTGTAAACATTACTTAAAATGAGTATAATCAATCAATTACCCCCTTTTTATATATATATTTTTTCCAATCATTTAGTATTTTCTTCTTGACTGATGTATTTGATGTTCTTCAGAATTGGCATGATGCATCTAACCTTTTACATAACGTTGAGTAATCTAACAAGATTAGTATATATAACTTTTCAAATTTAAAATTATTTTAACAGATTATTTAATCAAAAATACAATTTAATTTCGTTTATAAATAATAAATCATACATCATAGAGATGCTATCATATACATTATATCAGATCTGGTGTGTTTCTGTAATTGTATACTTTCGCGCATCTGTTGAGAGAAAATGAAAGTTGGTCGTCTAATGTGCCAACTTTATAGCCCAGGATTCTCTAATCGAACACGTGGACACCATTATCATGGGATTTTTTGTTGTTGTTGTCTGAAATAAATTATTAATTTTAAATTAATATCATGTTCTGGTTACAGAATAAATTAAATATTATTCTCAAATCAGAGACTTATGGACAAAATTACCTTGTGTTTTTATTATAATAAAATATTAATTTAATTCTATATGAATATCATGTTTTTGTTATGAATTTTACATCTTTATACGTACTGATATGAATTTTGTATTACTATCTATGAATGAGTCATATCTAATACTAAATTAAATTAAATATATTTCTAATTCAGTTACAGTAGTTTACATTAGTAACTATTAAGCTTGTTTATGTCACCTTTTATTATCCACTAACAGAATAAATCTGATTTACAAAAAGTCATGTACTTTGTAAAATAGATAAAACCAAACAAAGCTGAAATAAACATAGTTAAAATAATATTGTACTTAGCAAAGATCAGACCAAATATAGAAATTTTTATTGTGTGTGATATTATTATAGTACATCACAGACACAATCTAGAGACTTATAAATTACAATAATATTTGTGAACTGTAATGGAATAAAGCCCTTTGATATCATTGCCAGAGTCAGCAAGAACTACTAAAGAACTGTTTACGTAATCACTGTTTTTCTAACCTGGTCGGAACAATGTCTTCATGTCTATTATTATCTTAGAAATGCAACTAACGTGTAATAACTACCCTCGTTCTATCACATTATCCCAATGTGAACCCAGGACCTATATCCAGGTGATATTGTAGTGTTGCCAAATATACTTTACAGTCAAGTGTACAGTATTCTATAACATAAATGGTTTAGAATATTATGCAGGTAAACTACTCCACAAAAGCAGTTGTATTGTTGTACTGAGTGAAAGCAGAGAGTTTCTCTATACATAATCATATCATTCTATTATATAAGATGTCTTGATTTACAAGCATGACATGAGATTTTTATCAAAAATCTAAAATATTTGATAATAAAGTTTAATAATTAATTAGTGGACTCAATTGATTTAAAATATTAAAAAGGAATTTAGTATTTAATTTTTATGAGTAAGAAAATTTATTTAGTTGTGAAATTTGTTTAAACGAGTACAATATACACAGTACATTGATTTACTATATATTAATTTACAGTACAGTATGCAATACATGCTGTATATTATATTGTAATATTATACAGTACAACAGTGTACAATATTCCATCCATTGAACATCAGTTTTTATATTCAAAGCCTACAGCTCTTTTTAGTATCAACATGTGATGCATCTCATCATTCATGAAAAAAACAATATTATAAATTAATAAGAAATTAATGAATATATAATTAGATCTATTACATTGGTATATCAGTTTTCAGACACTGTGTATCTCATAACCCATTCTCCCTGCAAGCAAATGTCGTGTTATTCAACACAGCTGGTACTGCCCATGCTCTGTGCATGCAAAAATGTCCTAGTAATTACACTATGTATCCTAGTACAGTATAATCAGATTCCTCGGATCTGCCTGTACAACAATGACCCAAAATGTCTGTCCTACGATTACCTGCTCAACACAAAATATCATGTGCCCATACTGACAGAATAAGGCTATAATCATGTTGTAAATCATGCTATTAAAAAAATGCAATAAAAGTGTGCAGAATGGAAAGGTCTGAAACGAACAATGCTATTTTTAATGACTTTTTCTTTAGATAATCAGAAGTAGAGAAACACATCGCATGCATCATGCTTACAACAACAGTTTAATTTCTGATGGTCCGCAATCTCTTTCGAATATCTAGAGTACTGTCATTTTCGTAGAGCCTTCATCTGTAATGGAATACGGTAATTGAAGTTGTGCATATTGTAAGAGACGGATACTAGTAGAATGTTGCTAAATATCATTGCACGTTAGGAAGATAACAGTAACAGTGGGCTATCCCTTTTCCTTAGCTATACGCATTTATTGCAAAGATCGAATAGCTAATTCAAAATCGGTATGGTCATTACTACATCTATATGTGCATATTTGCACAGGTATTTCGCATGTAAATAGATTCTGTGGACACTTGTGGATGGTTACGTGAAATATTCGAAAGTCTGTTTGCCTTAATGTGCAGATTATGACACGTGCTTGTCACATATTATTTATATTGATTAAAAAATATCTGCAGCAAATATCTATTGTTCCAATGTTTACCATTCCAAGCACTTTGAATATACAGTGTATGTATTATAATTATTTTGATTTTATAATGTTTATCTGGCATTAATATCAGTTAAGCCCAATCAAAAAAATTATTAGTTTATCACCTCCGAGTGCATGTCTTCTGTGGTACTGAAAAAATTATTTTTTAAATTTTATTTATTTATTTTTTTCATTTATTTTATTAAATAGTTAGTAGATATTGTTTGCATTATCTAAATCATGTTTTACTTTGAATATCGATGCACCAGCAAACAACCCAAGGGTGATATTTGGCTTTAGAAAAATAAAAAATATTAAAAAAAAGCCTCCTTCCCTCATCATTTTCCTGCCCAGATAGGGTGATAAACTATTAATATTTTTTATAGGGCCTTATAGTTAAGTATCTGAGTTCATGCATGTGGTTACTACAGTACCTTAATTTATAACACAGTACATTATTAATGATATTCATTTATTTAAAAGCACATGCAGCAGATATCTAGCAAGTAACATTGCGATAATAATCATAATAATTCTTGAGCTGAGAAATTTTCCAATGCAATTGACGTGGCAATTCGCAGTCATTTATTTAGTCATCAAATAAATTTGTGCCAAGACCTATTAACACTGTAATAATGTTAATTTAGAAAGACGATGCCCTCTAAATGATGGAATCCCAAGCCTGCTGATGTATTCGCCTATTAGCAAGCAAAATGTTTTAATTAAACATTGGATTAGTTCCCTAGCAGCTCTAAGATAATTACCGCTACTCATGGACTTATAATACTTCAGCAATAACTCAAAAAGCCAACCACTCTGAATAGTGTTTGTGAACGTGTCTAAGACAAATTTGGTACTGATGATTGTTGATAAACATATCAGTAAGAGTTTATTGACATTATGTCGCTTAATGTACTATTTCTCATCATAGCTTAAGTACCAATATCCAATCCTTACATAACCCTTATGTCGATCATACTGACTTAACAAAGTACCACTTATATTTTTTTTCGGTAAGCGCTGAAATTTAATCCAATTGAAAGCTAGAGTTAAAAATAGCGTGATGAATCTCACAGAGAGAGGCAGAAGAAAACAAAATACAAGATGCATCAAAAGGTTTCTATGTGGCCATTTGTTTGGTGAAAATTCAGGTATATATATCATATTTAATGACAGTCTAAGAAATGGACAGAAAATGTAAGATTGTTGTAAAGGATAATCAACAACCTAGCCCCAAGCAATACACTCTATCATCAGAGCAAAGGAAGCTACTACATTGCATTTGTTATTATAAAAAAAAAAAGAGAAAAAAAAGATATATAGCAATTAAGTGCGTGCTTTGTTAGTAAAAAATAAAACAAAAGTGTATTTTTTCAAGTAAAATAACATCAGTTCAATTCTTATATATAGGTAATTATTAGTCAATCTATTTTGTGCATTTAAAAGATATTTATTAATATTAGTGACAATCATATTTGCTACTAATTAGGCTTAAAAAAAATATCCATGATTTGTAGACTATGACTTTGAAGTTAATCAGAAAAAGTTGCTAACATGATTGTTAGCATGCCTTGCAGTAATATCAGTGTCATTGTAACATTATAGGCAATTTTGTTTCCTCTTGAATGCGTTCTGATACCAATTATGTATCTTGTCTGCGAAGGACACATCTTTTTTTCTTCCTGTCGATATCCGAGAGGATTGTCCAATCCAAACTCTGTTTTCTGTTGAGGAAAGTCATTTGGATCGTACTTTGGCAGATGAGGAGGGTAGTATTAGTGTGTAAAAGAACATGTGTTATTTTTGTCACCAGGCACGCACGAGTAAGCGGCAGGCATTGCTTCTTTTGTCTTCTCTACACTTCAGCGAATCCAACAATCCCCTGCTTGTTTATCACTAATGACCTTATAAAACAGTTTGTCTCTAGAGGGCAGTGTTGCATATTTAGTACCATTTTGCTTATCTCCCTATAGATAAAAATTGAATCACCATATTGATAATAAAAATACTCGTTTGTAAAAGCTGACGATGATAGAATAAAGATGATACATGTAATTATCTCAAGTTGTTTCCTCTTTTTTTTAAATCCTGAATTTAATGCATAAAAAACATATTGATGTAAATTTTATTGTGTATTAAAGAAAAAAGGTAATAAAAATTATTGTCAGAGTTTAATGTTGCAATATCCTTCTAATGTACAGTAATGGCAAAATGGTTAGTTCTATAAAATCATAATTAATTGAGCTTTCTATATTTGACTACAGTAGATATTCAATCATCCTTGATTACATAATTAATTAATAATTTTGATAGTTGACATAAATGAATAATTAACAGTTAAATAAATTGATTTAATAATTATGTTACAGCCAGAGGTTACTCACTGTTTCACCTGCTAACTTAACTTGAATTATTGAAATTATAGAAATGATCACTACCATCAATAAATCATTTATATTATATGTAAAATATTGATTTCATCAGATGGTTGTCCATTCGCTCAATTATAAATCCCTCAAAATTTGTAATTGCATTAATATACATAAGTTACAGATGCTCCTAGGGTAGTAAATTACTGAAAGTATTCCATTGTTATTATATTTAATCAGGTATGGAAAATTCAATTATCGTTAGAATTCTCAAGGCTTTTTACCAATGAATAATTTACTATATGTACCTGAATACACGGAATGGGAGATATATAGATTAGTGTGAGCAACTTTATTGTATAAAAAAACACAGGTACGACATAAAATCTCACCTTGAAAAGAATCTATTGATTGTTTGGCAGGTGTATAAGAATGAAAGAATGAATGAGTGAATGAATAGTTGAATGAAGAAGGAAGAATTGAATGAAAGTGAGGGAATGAATGAATAAGCGATGGAATAAATGAATGAATGAATGAGAGAATGAATGCATGATGGAATGATTGAATATGTAATTAACTGAAGGAAGGAAGAAACGATTGAATGAACAAGTGATGGAATAAGTGAATCCATGAAAGAATAAATAAATGAGGGAATGAGTGAACTTAACTTGCAGCGTCATTGTGCTGAATTGCGTATGGGCGTGGTCCATGACTACTTACGAGCAGCGGTAAAGAGGCGCTTCATGGTAGCTACATGTTCACATCTTTCCACAACGACAGGGGCTAAAATGAACCATAACATCGGGGTTACTGCCTACTCTTCCGAAAGATCTCCACTTTAAGTTCTTATCCGAGAAAACTTGGTTCTACCAACCAAACCATGGGCGAAGAGCGGCTGGAACCAGTGCTGATGTTAAGGCTGTAGTAAACGGCATCCCTGCCTTACCGCTTGGCCACTCGGCTCGAGTGAACAATTGATAGAATGAATGAATGAATAATTGATGCAATGAATGGACAATATGATTGTAATGCATTTCTTTATTAATTATTAAGTAGAGTACTGTAACACATTAGATTACATTTCGTGCGCTATGATTTATTAACATTATGTAAATAATATGATTTTTTTTGTTGTGCTTTGAAATATGATTTTTTTTAAGTGTCATTTAGAGTTAATTCATTTTCTTATGGTCTATACATATTTTCCAGTATAATAAATTATTCATTAACCTGTGATATATAGTAATAAATTTATAGCAAACTATATATCACAAATTGAAATTTGCATGAGAAATATATGTATATAGTAGGTTATATATCAAATATCAATAAAAATTCAGGTTATTATTGGAGTGGGAATTCTGGTGATAAATTTAGAAAGGAGGGTGATAAGTGATACAACCTCTGAAGAAAAGTATGAAACTCAGTTATACTGATGGATACTTTAATAACATCCCACCAGAGATTTGTAATATAACATATTATACAGTATAATTCAATGCTTATTGGATTCATACAGTATCTAAATACCGTTTTCTCTTCTTTCTTTCATATGTTACTGATTATCTTCATCTTGGTCTGTATCAGGTAAGAAATTTGTTGTTTTAATGTAATTACTATATTTCGTGCAAGACTATGATAATATTATACACCATTTATTTAATAACTCATTTGGAATATTTTGAAATTGGCACAATGTTTATGCATCATTTAAATTCATATCTATGCTTTTCTTTCAGCAGACAGATAGTCACTTTGTACGTTAATTAATTATACACGCACCCGTTAATGTTGTTGTTTGTATTTATTCATTCATTTTATTTTCAATCTGAATTCAAATTTAACTTTGTTCGCCACCCCTGATTAGCCTCCGTTGTAGCATTAATTTGTTGTTATTGATTTCGTGAGTGTGAACTACAGCGGGTTTAGTAGACTACCCGGAGACTGACAGCTTACGTAATTGGCTAAATAAATATTGTTGTGCTTTTGGACGAACCGTCTAATTAGACGTGTTGTTTATTGTCAGTTAGAATGGTGGTCTTGATGGAATTGTAACAACATCAGCTTGGTAAACTTATTCGGCCATACGTTTAATGTAATTTATTTCAAACGTTAGTGAGTTTAAAAGATGTAATTACACAAATTATGTCTTATTAGCAACGCAGCGAAAACATTCAAGATAGATTTAGTTTGATTCTGATATTGTAGGAGAATTAGCTATTGATAATATTAATGTTATTAATTATGATATGAAATTAATAAAACTAAAGCGATAAATCATCTAGATTCCTTAATTAACATCTTAATTATATTCACTATAGATTAATTATTGTTGTCAAATTTGCTATAATTTTTAGATTTTAATCACTTGAGCACCTATTTTTGGTGGTGATGTTTGTGCTTTAAAAATCGTTATTATTATTATTATTATTATTATTATTATTATTATTATTATTATTATTATTATGTATCCCTATAAGTAGATGCATCTTTCCTTAGATAATAGCCAAGCAATGCATGTCTTCAGAAATGGTGATAATTCATACATTTACCTAGTTTTGATTCGAGCAATTAATCTAGAATTGCTAAAGTTCTCCAGCTTCCCCCTTCGGTCTACCTTTTTTTTGTTATCTTCTCTGAAACGTTCAATTTTAAATGAGCCACAGCTTAAAACAACTATAGTCATTATTGATGTTCTGGACAGACTGGCGCCTAATTCGAGTCGAACCTGCGTCCTATACATGACAGATGAGCGCACGACCTGTGGTGCCATTAATTTGTCTTTAGGAATCACAAAATGTGTCACCATTCATTGCAGCTAACTTGCTTACCATAAATCTTAAAAAGAGAATTGTCAGCATGTGTAGAAACATGTTTTCTCATTCTCTGAGCTGGTAAGCCAGGTATATTATTTATAATAATGTTATTTCAAAGAATCTTTATCAAGATTGTACTCTTCATAAAATCTTTGTGAGATATTCCTTAAATAAGTTCTTAGCCCTATATGACGTCTCTGTGAGATAGTATTCTTCATAAAATCTTTGTGAGATCTCTCTTAAATAAGTTTTTATGAGACCTATGAGATCTTTGTTTGTGATTATACTTACAGGATATTTTAGAGATATTTATTTGATCTTTATGAAATTTTCCTCATTAGATCTTAGATCTGTGTAAGATCTAACTTGTCAGATGTTTGTGAGATATATGTATGTATTTTGAGATATCTGAGATTTTCTTCATGAGATCTCGGAGGATTTTTGTGAAATCTTCAAAGATCTTTGTTAGGTCTTTTTTAAGAGATGTTTGTGACATCATTGTAAGATCATCATTTGCGAAATGTCATGGGAACCATCTTGTGAGATTTCTGGGACATTCTCCTGATGACCTGCATGTGAGACCTCTGCCACATCCTACACTCACTAAAATCTAAATTAGATATCCACCTGTTTTTTCTGGTATTGATGTAACATTTTTGAGCAGAAAACCAAATGATTAAAATTATTTATTATTTAGAATGCCTGATGGATATACATTATATATTATTAACTTGTGCATTATTGCTAAAACACTATTAGGAAAATGTGAAAATGGATAATGATCAAGGGTGCTGTATGAATAAGATTATGTACAAGGTTTGTACGTGATATGATTATGATCAGAATCACTTGTGATAATTTTGCTGATTAATTACTTTGGCTGACAAATAAAAATGGATAAAGTTAAAGGTAATTTAATGATTATATTTAGGAAATTATTCAAATTAAGAATAATTTGCATTTTTTTTTTATTGTACAGTAATTTAAATCAATTTAGAAATTAATATGAATATATAATAACTATAAAACAAGTTAAGGATAATATCAGTGGTTGATTTATATCGCACATAATTTTTTTGTACTACAGTTTTTTTTTATTGCACCCTTTTTCATTTCAATACTTAAACTTCGATCCTGTTTTCCCTGTAACGTCCTAATTCCAGCGACTATGTTCTGATAAATGAAATTCAATCTCTGTAGTGTTATGCATTCTGTTGATTCAGCAAGATGCAGTTTCATGATCTTTCTTGTGAGCAATTACCCCCAGCGGCAAATCATTGTGTGTATTACCATTCAATGTGTATACTTGTATGATTTCCTTTCTATTACTTTAAATTTCTGCTCATCTTTAGGTCTAATAAGCAACAGATCAACCCAAGGATAAATCGATAAGTGAATGAATGAACCAAGAAAACATTTTAAATAAATCATATGCTAGTGCCATACACAAACAGTCTGCAAAATATTCTATTGTTAGATTTTCAATTCGTTTTTCTTCTCGATCGTACCCATGCCCTTCAATACATAAACCAAAATGAAGGATATTGTTTGTTTCACAGTTTTTCAGCATTTTATTCATAGCGCACACAATTTTTCATGATTTGTTGTAAGGTGGCAGTGTACTAATCATGGAGAGATGCGATCGAGCGTGGACAACGATTATTAATCACACACAGCTCGCTGTCTTCAGCTATTGTTCTGGAGGGCATCCAAAGATGTCCTTATCTGATCAGTGGCTGAATAATTCAAACTGAAAATTATATTAGTAATATTCCACAGAAATACTGAACAGAAAATATTGATTCTATGTTGATTTTGTTATATTTAATATATCTTTGTAACTAGAATGATCTAAAAAGAATGTCTAGGTGCTTATTTAACAACTGACGCTAGGGTAATTGATGTGGTATACTGATGTGTCACTTTTACATCAGTGTGTCTGTTGATGTGGTACACCAGTATGTCAATTGATGTGGTACACCAGTATGTCAATTGATGTGGTACGCCAGTGTGCCAATTGATCTACTACACCAGTATGTCAATTGATGTGGTACACCAGTATGTCAATTGATGTGGTACACCAGTATGTCAATTGATTTGTTAAAAACCAGTATGTCAAATTATGTGGTGCACTACTGTAACAATTTTTGTGATACCTGAGTATGTCAGTTTGATGTGATATGTCAATTGATGTGGTTACAGGTATGCTGATCAATGTGCTACACAAATATGTCAGTTGATGTGGTACATCAGTATGTCAGTTGATGTGGTACATTGTCTATTGATGTGGTACACCACTGTGTCAATTGATTGGTACACCAGATGTTAATTGATGTGGTACGTCCGTATGTCAATTTGTGTGGTACACCAGTGTGTCAATTCATGTGGTACAACAGTGTGTCAATTGATGTGGTACACCAGTATGTCAATTGATGTGGTACACCAGTATGTCAATTGATGTGTTACACCAGTATGTCAATTGATGTGGTACACCAGTACGTCAATTGATGTGGTACACCAGTATGTCAATTGATGTGTTACACCAGTATGTCAATTTATGTGGTGTACTAGTGTGTCAATTTATGTGGTACACCAGTGTGTTTTTAAAAATTCTAGTTTTCGGAGATGGTTACTATACAGTTTAGAATAGTACGCATATCAATACTTTCACCTTAACAATGCAATGTCTCTGAAAGTAGTACTTTTAGACAGCGCCCTCTTTTGAATCTTTTGATTTAAGGTGGTTTTTATGCATTTTATTGACACCTTTGGCTTTGGCCACGCATTTGATCAATAACACTGTACCTAATTAAAAACTTATGAGCAATGTAGCGACAGCGATCTTATAGGAGTTAGAAATTAGCACTCGCAATCACTTGCCAAATTGCACTACTAGTCATTTGCACACCGGAGATGTCTTTTAAAACGTCGAGAATGAATTTCGATCACCTCCTAATATGTTGATGAATCCTCATAAATGTCCTCATTTATCTCGCATGGCCTAACTTTATATAACTGTAGGTTGTGGAATGTTGATCATGTTAAACAATGTTTTTTCTTATCAACCATTGATTATTCTAATAATTCAATTATTTTCTTCACCATATGAGAAAATTTTTTTGTATTTATTATTCTGTGAATAATAAGACGCTTGAAATCCTGACCTTTAGGACTGGAATTTAGAATCAGAAGTAAGCAATGTAAAGATGCAAGTAAATTCAGTTCCATAATGGCAGCAGGAACAATTAGTTTATGATATTTACTTTGTTGATTATTACTTCGCTTCCACGATAACTACGGTATTCGTGAGGAAGGTTAATGCATGTCTTCAGGTACAAAGTTCAGCGCTGTTGTTCCAACGCCGCCAGTTGATAATACATCTTTTACTTTATTTGTTTTTCAAATGATGAATCTTTGGCCTGAGGCAAGGATATCTTTTTGACCATTATAGAGCGATTGGGTTACTGGCACTATTTATTGTCTATACTACTTTGTGAATTTTCATGAGATATCTTTATTCAAGGTTATATTACAACGCAACAACGGATGGTTACGCATAATTTACAAAGTATTAGTGGGTTGCTATGGTTATTGGTGATTTCATCTAAATCCCCCACCTTCGCCCATATTCCTATAAAATAGATGGTTTCTTTTGAAGTTGAATTTATATTAACTGTCCTTTCATCAAATATCTTAAGAAAACACACATCAATATATAGGAAAACATATTTTAAAAAAAATACTTAACAAATCTTAGCTTTTAAATTTAAAAATGGTGCTAAGTATATTTGAGGTTTTATGACTACTTCAAGGTTTTAGCTCTGATAATTTCAATTTCTATTTACTGTTATTGAAGAAGGAATTATGTGTGGAGTTATATTATATATTGACCTCATGGGATAGCCAACTAATGCCGTACAAAGAGCAAGATGCAGTAAATGCCTTAGGACACATAAAAGTACAGAGAGAAATTAAAATACAGATCTTACTAATCCAATTATACCATGGAGTAAGGAATAAAATAATCTTTTCAATTCTTTATTCTATGAACGAACTTGTGGTAGAAGTCGTAGTGAGTAAGGCGAAAACGCGGTACATATGATTTAATGCTTTTTGGACGGCTTCTTTATACATACTGTACTATCAAATTAAATTTGTATCAATAACTTTCGTATTTTTAATTATTTCATGGGCCAGGCTAGGCTAGTAGGCCAGGCTAGTCTAGTCTAGGCCAGGCCAGGCTAGGCTAGGCCAGGCCATTTAGAAAATTCTCAAATTATTAGATTGTTGACGACTTTAGGCCATCTAATTAACTTTCGTAAAGTTTGTTTCTTTATATAAGTCTGTATACACATCCTTTGTTTGATTATAATTTGGTAATTACTTATTATTTGCTCGTGTGGGCATCAAGTAAGCTTGATAATTATGTTTCCTTTTGTGTCTGAGTTTTGAAAAACTTTCCATAAACATGAGTATACGTATGATGAAACTAAATGAAAAAAAAAATTGTTTTTGTTTTCTTTTGTCATTTTTAAGATCCAACAAATATTCTGCTTAAATATGTTCGTTATGTATGATCTTTATCACTTTCACATGGGCATCTTTATTATGTTCACATGGGCATCTCTAGTTCGCATTTATCATCTGCTTATTAAACAAAGAAATGTCGTCATAATAGTTATGTAGGTAATCTTATTTAAATACTGATGTAATATAATTATTGAGTAATTAATGTTTTGCATTTTGAATTTAAAGATTTTTTTAATTGTACAGGATGAAAAGCTATGTATTATAAATGAGATTCACTTATAATTTTCTTTTCATTTGTTTATATTTTATTCATCTATATGTATAATATTTGCTACTCTGTAAATGCTATAAAAATGAATAGATGTTTTCTATAAAATTTGTTAATTTTATTCATATAATTTATTTTCTTACTCAGTGGATTATCTGAGGAAAATAATAAACCTCAAAACAAAAATATTGATTGATGGACAAGTATTCAGTATTCTCGTACACAAACATTTCCACAATTAAGATTGTTTTGATTCTTCCTGTTGTAGTATGAATTTAAAATTAGATATTGAAGATTACCTGCTTTTGACATTTGAAAGATATATATACAAAATACTAATAGGTTAGTTTGTTACAATAACAAAATTTATCCATGTTTTTTATTTGTTTAAAATTCTAAGAACAATACTTGTTATAAAATGCTTCTCGTAAAAGATGATAGATGTACAGTATTAAGTGATGATCTTTTCTATGCTGTATTAAGGCCTTTTTTTTTAACTGCATTCCGTAGCAAACAAATAAAATACAGAACAGTACTTTGTAGTTGATCTGAGTATTGTCCACTTCTTTTATAAGCCTAGCCTCACTCAGGCTTTTAATCATACTGTGAAAAAATGTAATATAATTTTAAGAAAATGAAACTTACTGTTTCCTGTTTTTAGGGAATAATATTTATTTATAATATAAAGCATGTAGTTATATTTTTCTTATGTTTATATTTATATTATGTATATATTTCTTACCACATTGTATTTTGAAAATAAATGCAAAGTATATCTCTCACAAGATGTACAGTAACTCAAACTTGTGCTACTTGTATTACATTCATTCATTCATTCATTCATTTATTCATTCATTCATTCATTCATTCATTAATATTGACTTCTATTTGTCCAAATGTTTTCAGCTTCCATGGAAATTGGCAGTAAATCCTCAAGTTGCTTACAGCTACCCCTTGATCCAGTTCAACATCTTTAGTCTTAAGTAAATATTGGAGCATACTGTAGATAGATAGAAACTATCAAACAAAGGAAGGAAACAAGAAATTATAATAAAAAGTTAATAATTAACCCTGTGTAATAATAACACTAAGAAATAAATCATTTTATTTAAGTTCACATCTGATAACCATCTACAAATGATGGGTCGTTGCTAAGACCACTTGGCTCTTGGGAAGTTATTACAGGAAACATTAGTATAAAATTAGCCTTGGGTAGTTCGAACAACAGAAATTAACCTTCATGTGTACTTTGAATTTATACAAGGATGAAAAATTGCCGTCGGGAACAAAAAAGATGTTAGATTCGGCTGATGGAGTACGAGTTCTACACTTCCTGATCTGACTCGTTCACGTTTTTTGACTTATGGTCGTGAATTATTTGTGATTTATAAGCATTTCAGCCATTTTTTTTTTAACTGTGCCCATAGAAAAATCAATACCCTCAGGTGAAAAAAAATGGTTCGGCACTATAGCATGGTCTAGATTTTGATGCATATTCCCCCTGTGCACACTGCATGACAGTTATGGAGACAAACTGGCGTGTTGATGTAGTGTCGAGCTCTGTTGTGATGTTTAATTGATGAGCTTTAGTTGGTTATTTTCTTCATTATTTGCACTACTTCAGGCTATGACAGATTAAAAAACCCTTAGCAGAAAGGAATATAAATGCATGATCAGACAAGTGGAAATATCAACGAGAGGGGGTAGTAACCATGGAAACATTATTTTACCTGACATAGATTGCTACGTACCATGAGAAGGGATAATGAGTAGTTTTCTTTTGTATTTCTGTATTTTTAGCTGACTTAAGTGGATATGTGCATCATGTTATCAATGTTTCAATATTTCTGCTTTGTTTTATGATAAATAAATGCATGATCAGACAGACAGATTCCTATGTACCATGAGAAGGAATTTTCAGGAGTTTCCTTTCCTAAGCCATAATCTAAAACAATGAATTCTGAATTTTTTTAGTTGATTAAACTATGTTTAGGTAATAACCCCGTCATTTTATCTGTGTGCTTTGTTTTAGAATACAATTAAATCACATTATTTTCAAGGAAAAGCTTCAATCGAATTATGTATTTATTGTGCATTTCATCATTGATCTGGAATGACATCCTAAATGGCGTTCGTCTTGCCAATTCTCCGTGACCATATCCATGAGTAATATTTGCTTAGAGACGGCAGCTGGCGCCAAGCTAACAATATTGATCATGATTATATTTTGAATTAATGATATTTGGAGTGGATAAACCTTTACTGTTTCAGGAGCAAAAATCAATTTAAAGAGCAAATCTGTTGAGTGATCTTAAGCTGCGTACACAAGTAGGCTCCCACATCCATAAACATTCCATTTCACTTAATGTCCGGTAAAACAAAAACACATTCCAGCCTTTATTGTTTTGGATGGTACTGGATTTACGAAGCTCTGATCGTTTCACTTAATGTTTTTATAGATTATCTATTTTGAGCCTTGTATTTTGCTGTGATGCAAAGAGAAGCCTAGACATTGAATAGAAATTCACATTCAGTAAGAGCTCAATCATGCTTATTAAATTGGCCCAGGGCCGCCTTAACAACGTCCTTCGCGGTAGTATGTTATGTATCTTGTATCGGCTCAGGGTTGCACTGCAAACATTCACAGTTCGCCCTTTGCGTCAGATTTTTGCATAAAATTTTATAGTATAAGATGTCAAAATTGACAGCTATCATAGTGACCTTGTTTTGGTTTATGTTCAGATATGAAGATGAGTCGGCCCACGTACTACATTACAGAACCTGAGCCGACTTTAAAGTCGCACTAAATTTAGTTTGGCTTTGGGCCGGCTTAACATTTTTTTTATTGTTCACACCTAAAATATGGTGGCCCTGAGCCAACGTAAACTTTTAAGTGTGATTGGGCTCTAATAGCACCAAGACATAGTCTCCACTCCTCTTCTCTCTCCCCACCCTGTTGATGACTGTGTGATGCACTGTTCATTATACTGATGGTGTCCTTTTTTTATTTTAAATGTGTGTTGTTTTTAATTTTAGTGTAAATGTCATGTTTTTGTAAGAGAATATTTTGTTTTTGACAATTGAATAATATTTATATTATTTTAGTTTTTTAGTATCTCAATGCTATTAAAGCTTGTATCAACACATGGTTCCTTCCTCTACAATGCTATTGAAAGATCTAATCTGATTTCTCCAATTAATTGTTGTTATAAGTCTTGCTTTTGTAATTGTAAGGTTTATTTATAGAGAATTGTTATTTTCTTAAGGTCAATTACAAGAGTTTTTTAGTTAAAATGATTTGTGATGTTTTCATTAAGTTGTCCTGTTATGTGACACTTTTTTTGGCTAAGTGTAATAATTATATGAGAGCTTTTAATTTACATGGTGGATTGTTACTGAAGCTATTTAACTGTGACTATTGTATCTAGCTAACAGCACAACATTTTTAAATAATACAGTTGAATGTATGATTTCACAAATTTTACTAAAGGTCCATCCTCATTGCCAAGCTTTATGTGACAAATTTTCACCCATGATGGTGTCATTATCACACCTGCATATGGGATTTGTCACATGAAAACCAGATTTTGGACAGAGAAAAAGCCCACTTAACATTACTTTAATATATTCAGTTGCAAAACTTGAAATAAACTGTTTTAAGTTTTTTAATAACATAAAAGGTGATTATTGCCAGTCGAGTAGCCAAGCGGTACGGCAGGGATGCTGCTAACTACAGCCTTATCACTGGCGCTGGTTCCAGCTGCTCCTTGCCCTGGGTTCGGTTAGTAACCAAGTTTTCTCAGATAAGGATTGAAAATGGAGGTCCAGTGTTTAAAGAACTCATTGCAACAACTGTCAGAAGAGTAATGGTTACCCCAATGCTATGATTCATTTCAGCCTCTGTCGTTGTGGAATGATGTGAACACGTAGCTAGATAGATAGATAGAAATCTTTCTTTATTCTGTATATGGTTACTTAATGTTCAGATATGAAGTTGAGTCGGCCCACGTACTACATTGCAGAACCTGAGCCGACTTTAAAGTTGCACTAAAGTTAGTTACTTAATCAATTTAATATTGTTCTTCCTTAAATTCCAGTTGGAACATGTTTAAATTGTAAAATAATATTGAAAAATTATATACAAAAACCAATGTAAATTATGGGTTATGGGTTATTCTCCTAAATTTATCTTTACCTTTTAGCAAAAAATGGTAATGTTTTCTTTTATATGATGAAAAATCAAATAAAGATATAACAATTCAATAGAATTTTACAGTCTATACACCCCACACACCCTGCTCATGATTAGCTATATAATTGGTACAAAATGGCAGAATCAGTGATGCCTAAAGACAGAATATGTTTATGATGATTATAAATGTACTAGTATATCAAATTTCAAAACAAAATCCAGGGGCTCTCAGTGTGTGACTCATTTATTAATGACTATATACCCTTTGCTGAGTCACTTATGAAAATATTTTGATAATCCTTGTGGGATTTGAAAAAACAAGGGTGATCCTTATCGGATGTTGTTCAGTGTAACTCTTTCCTTATCATCTCCGTACAGTGCTACTACAGTAGTACTCGCGTGTGTAGCAAGCATGATTTTATCTAATATGCCCCCATGCTGGTACAATATACACGTGCAAATCAAAACGCATTTATTCTAATCTCCTTCATATTAGGTAAATAAATATAATCTAATCTCCTTTATATTAATATTTTATAAATTTCATTAATTCCCTTTGTGTCAGTATAGTAACAGTAGCTTGAACTAATCCAATCCATTTTAACATTGGACAGTAAAAGTATAATCAAATGTGATCTCCTTGTCATCAGGTTTATCATACCATACTTCAGGTTGGAATTTAAATTTGGTTTACAATAAATACATTATTATTAAATTTTGATGTGTTTTTTTTTTACAATCATGCCTTACCATTACAAACTTTCTGCTTGAAAAAGATGTGGATATTAAGGCAAGATACCTTATGGAGTGTGGGATTAATATAAAGTTAGTGTGAGTTTAGTGCTACTTAAAGGTATTATCATATTAAAGAACTTTATTGTTATTACTTCAACTATCAACAAATCATATGAAATTATTGTTTGATTTGAAATATGAAAAGAAAACGAATTGGAAATCAATCATAGAATTTTCTACATTTTAATTCAGAACTTTACAATACCTTGTTTTTATTTTTTTTAAATATCTTTAACTTTTAAATCCTTTGTTGCAGTATCTTAGGACATGAGCTCATAGAATCTTTGTTAAAAGACTGAAATAAGCCATGGTTCATATTATTTTTATTACATTATTATTATTGTTGTTATGATTATTACATTCATGGGACGATAATGTCTTCTATTGTATATCATTTTTGTTTTCTGTTTATGTTATGCGTAGCACAAATTGAAAATCAGGCCACCAATAAACCCAATTTACTACCCTCTTAGATATTCTAAAAAGACCAAATTGATATCTTGCACGAACAAAAGATCATCATTAACAAATCATATTAAGATTGGTTTTGGCTTTATAAAGTGGTCCTAAGAGAACGACGGAATACTAACATGATAGTAACTACAAAAGGTCTGCCGCCACCGCTACTATCAATGAGACATTTTTCAAATAACAATGCAGAATAATACTCAAATATAATTAACCCAGAAAATCTCAACTCAACTGTTTTGAACCATATGCCAAAGGTGCACATTTTTCTATACAATAAAACTGTATTGTAATTCTATCCTTTTTATTTTCCAATAAGCTATTCAAAAGGTTATTGACCTGAGATCAATTGAAGATGCCGCCCATTTGATAATTCTTATTGGAATTTTTTTTTATGTGTATTTCTTTAAGTTGCTCATGTTCAATAAAGGAATTCTTCACATTATTTTCATCTTAATTTTCTATTGTTCTTTAGAAGCAATTAAAAATATATTTCACTAAATATGTAGGCCTAATGTGGAAATCTCCATAAAATTAACCCTTAGGTACAATTATGAACTTAATAGATTTATTTAATGTCTTTGAACCTTAGGATTAGCGAACATTATATAGGTGGGATGAAATAAAATCATAATAAAAATATAGTTTTATTTTTATTTGAAATCATCAGGCAATTGTCATATAAGCAATTTCATGGGATATAATATGGTATGGTAATATTGTTCAAATATTGTTTTTGATTATTCAATTTTGATTAACTATGTTCATGTCACATTCATGTAGGGGACCCTTATGGAAATAATTGTCTTTTTCGCAATTTTACGGTGATTTGATCTGTTCATGTTCATTTGTTTTGTATTTTTAAAGAGCATATTAAATCAAATCAAATATAATATGTTCTCCACTTGTCTAATGTATGTAAATGAAAATGGATAACAAGTGATTGGTATCTTGTAAGAAGGAACCTCTTCATTGTTAAATTTAAATCAAAGAAAAGTTATATGTGTGAAAGAACATGATCTGGCATTGGCTAACCAACATTTTGGTATTACAGACAGCATAAGTGCTGGAATCGCTAATGAGGGTGAAACACATTATGCTATGATTTACTCTAATGAGTTCTAATGATGTTTGATGAAGGTCAGTCACTTTCTGGGCCAGAGGCTGCCCTCGGCTGAGTGAACCAGTCGTCCCCTGGGCCAGGCCATTCCGCCTATGTATCATTCTCCTTAGCCTACAGTAGTGTGTTCTTCAAACATAAATGTTGAAGGTTATTTCTGCATTGCTATTATGATATTTTCCAACATAAAACATTGTTGAAAATATTTATCTGGTTAAATATAATCTGTCATCTGTTTATAGAAAATTTCTCATTTAAATATATATAGTTATATACTATAGTAGGTCTAAATATGAATTGATAATGGAAAACATAAATTGGATGGAACAGCACCCTGTAGAGTCAAAATGACTTTCCATGCGACAGATATTAATGTGCCTATTTTGAGAATGATTCATCTTCAAAAATAGAATTTATTACATTTAAAAATCTAAATACATCATAGAAATCTTTCTACTACTGGTACATCTGTGCCTATCACCTTATTTTACGCCAGCTCTCAGGCTCTACCATATGCATGGTGAATATCGGTGAATAGAGCGACTCATTCAAAAATAAACATGCTTTTCTATGCCGTCTTGTCGTGTACGTCATTCAGCAGTACTCATCTGCACCTGACCTGTGTGCTAATGCTCGTATTTTCTCGGTGATTTTCCCCGGCTTTCTGCTTGGAAATTCTTTGAATTCATCGGAGACATATTACTGACAAAAACAACATTGATTCATCGTACAACATGTAGTAAACTCATTCACTACTATCGCGATAGTAGCCTAATCTATTGTTGGCTCCCGCTAGTCCTACTACCTCCCCGGAGAGAGTCTAAAAATAGACTTATGATTATTCATGAAAGATTTCTCCACTTTGTCACAGGGAGTTCATCTGTCAATAGAACAATAAAATAAGTATGATATAAATAATTTATTTTAATATTTGTGGAAAATTTTAATTTATACCCCAACAAATTAATTTCAGATATTCATTATATATACTGTGTATAAATAATTAAATTAATATACTGTAGTCAGACACATAATTCAGCTTTATATTATAAATTAAACAAATAGTTTTTATGATTTATCAAAATATTAAATCTATTTATCATAAACCTATCATGTAAGTTGTAATCTCCATATAGTCCATTCTTTCCTACTGTACAAAAGCTGTTTATAATTTTATTTTCAAAGAGCTTCTGTCACAATGAATCTGCTGCCCTCTGTAATATATGTCCTCTAGGTGGCAGCATGCATGTTTTTGTAGTTGACAATATGAATGGGATACTTAAGAAAAATGTTGAATTTCTCCATGCTATATTATATTTATATAAAATATGAAATGTAATATAAAACCTATACATAGATTTGCTTGGATTAAGTAAGGATATTAACTTAAATTTTCACTTTCCAATGTTTTCATTGCCCTTTATACAGTAGAGGCTCTCAGAAAAAAAAAGGGATTTAATCGGTGCAGAGTTTAGAGAATATATAGAGTATAGAATACATACAATATATAAACTAATGAAATTCAATTAAATATATAGAAAAAATATGTTTTGATTTAAATTTCTGTAAAACCATACCTAATATAATGACATCCACAGATTAGACAAAAGTGATTTTATTTTTAGCAGAGTGTAGAAAGTTTTTGGCATTCGACTATTTGTAGCTAAAACACTTCCAGTAGATGTTTTATGAAACAAGATTTTTAGAATTAATACATTAGAGTAAAGTTCATAAATGATTTAATTGTACTGGTAATACAAAAAGAAATGTATTAAACATTAGGCCCTTATTTTAGAATGTAACTTTCTACCTTTGTAAAAGGTAGCTAGTTACTTAAACTTACGAATATTCAGAACCTCTAATCTTCCCTTTAATTTACTTTTCTAAAGCAAGCACTTAAGGCATTATCCATTAATCAATTTATGATATATAATTAGCTAATTCTCAATTACTTAAAAAAATGTTAATATACCGTTTCAACTTCTAACCTATCTTTCCAATGGCAATCACGTTTATGCTTGATACCTAATTGCTACAAACAATTTGAATCTTGTTTATAATGCTAATTAGTAATGTGCTAACCTCTGTAACATTTACCTTAATTCATTCTATCGTTAGCATTTATTGGATTTAGGCAAGTTTGAATAAATCTACATAAATCATCACTGCATATAACGACTATTAATTGCTTACATTCCCTTAATGATCTGACCTTAATGTCTTTGCTATAACTCATGAACTTAACGATCTTTTAATTAACTTTAGTATGATGGTGGTGATGATCAAATTGGGTTTGACCTTTCACCTCAGGTGATTAATCATTCCGTAATGACAAGAGGTGTTTATGAGGAAATGTCTGTAGATACAACATGCGGTATGGAAATCAATACCACCTATGTTATTTTGTTGAATCATTCATACACCTTCGTCTCTCTGGCGCTTTCATATTTATTGTCAGTTATATTCACACCTTGGTATGCACACCTTAAAATGTGCCTGTAAATTAGAAACACATACCATGCATTTAACGTTTATTTCTACTTCCAAATAATGAAAACACTTACATAACATTATTTTAAGAAGGTCAAGGTCACGTCTAAATGTGAATAATAATATTGATGATAACAATATGTCAGTATTTATATTGTGCTTTGCACAACTGTGTCTCAGAGCGTTTACGTTATTACCCAGTCATCAAAAGCATTTCTGAAATGAAATGTAATTAGTATTTCATTAAAATTTTTCTTTATGGCTTATTCATAGTAGTTGAGATCTTTGCCTTCTGGAATTGGGTTCAATATTTAATCAAAGAATTACACAATTTTTCTTTAAATCAAATACAATTCCACTTCTTTATAAGGAGGCTTGATCATAGAGTATCGGTGAATAAAAATCATCGAATTTGCAGATGAATCATCCTCCTTGTTAAATATACTGTAATAAAAATGTCAATTTCTCTTAATAATATAATAATTTAGAAGAAATGAATGAGAATGGTCTGCAATATGAGAAATTTACATGTATCAATAAAAAAAAAAGTGAAGCATTTTAGAATATAAATCAAACAAATCAATTTAATTAAAATAAAATTACCAATTGTAAAAGAATTGATGAGAAATATATTTGATTCTATAGGATTTGTTGTGTGATATAAACTTATCATGTAACTAAGATAGAGGGCGATATACTACAATTGTTAAAAGACATGAAATGAAAAAGCTAGATTCATGCTAATGTTGATTCATAATATTTTTAGTGTGTTCAGTGATTAGTAGTAAGAAAGGGGAAGTTTGTGATATGCCTATAATGCTTTAGGCTTTTATTCAAAGGGTCGTAAGTTCAAATATGATGCTACTAATATTCTCCCATGAGAGGATAAGGAACAATATATACGTTACATGTTGGTACTGGCGCTACACTGCGACTGCTATTGCGGGTCCCCAGGGGTCCAGCTAAAATTTCCAATTTCAAATATTTGGAACTGGACGAAAAAGAAAAATTCATTAAAAAAAATTTTTTTTTTTAATTTTAAATTTTTATTTATTTATTTAGGCTTTCTTTAACCAGGGGGTATCCATTCAGTGACTAGCACTATCCAAAAAAAATAAATAATAATATTTTACAATCATGAAATTCAAAAGTATCTAAAAGTAAATAAAAAAACAAGATAGCCTAAAGCTGAAAAGAAAGCAGACAAATGAAAACTACCAAACCAAAATAATAAAGGTACAGTCTTACTAAATACAGATAAAAGCCTCTTTTTTAAACATGTTAATAGAAAGAGAATCAAAATTGTTACGAATGTACATTTTTGTTTTCACTTAGGAATACCAAATGTATACCTGGGTAGAGGAAACTTCTTTTTTGAAATCCCCATTTCTTATAGTGATAGGTACACTTACTGGCCAAAAATAACACTAAATTTTTTTTAAGGTTATAATCTTTAGCCAGTTCAGGGAACATTTTGCTGCAATAAAAATTCTTGACTTTATAATGGCCATTTAAAGTAATTGTTTAGTAAAAGATTTATATAGATTAATAAAATTTACAAATTGTTAGAGTTAAATGAGAATGAGAAAGAATCATTAAGGTATTTTCCATTCTGCTTGTTGTCATACCTACTTCACAGAATTTGTTTTTTAATTTCCTAAATAATTTAAAATGAGAATGCTTCAGAGAGTTCTAGTTTTGTGTTCCTCAGAATTTGACAGCATTCTTGATGATTATTATGTTCAACAATCACTGGCTTTCCATGATGCATTTGTTCTGATTACATCCCATTCAATGTCTTTCACTTATTGAAATTAACCCATTTCTTGTAGGATATTAATTAAGTATAGTGAAAACATTGTTGAGGCTGATTAATCTTCTGGCAAGGTGTGTTGTGCCTATAGAAGCCTGGAGCTGTTTTGTATCACAACACATCCCCTATTGCAAGTATGGGATGTGTCCGCGTTTAGGCCTAGCATTACGAGGCGATGGAGATTTTTAGATGAGGCGATCAATTATCATCACAGCAAACCATAACAGTCCTTGCTTTCGGAGAGAGGATTAGTGTTGTGCCTTCGAGGTGCTTCAGTCAGTTATTGAAAAAGGAGAGTAGTCTAATTGTGTGCTTTCTTGATAGCATGTCGAATCGCGTACTTTTAATGACAAGATCTTTAGAATAAATGGAGGTTGCTTTAGATGTTATCTGATACATGAACATTTAGCTGAGAGTGCTATGACATATTTTTGGTGTTTACACATACATTTTTCCATGCCTTCATTTCATTTATTTGTCTCAAATATTAAAAAGTACAAAAACAGAAACAGCAAAGAACAACCACACAAGCACAAGAAAAAAACATGAGATAGGACCTGGATGAATAGGCTCTTCATAATATCACACATTTTTATGCATTTTATGATAGTTTAAAGAGGCAAGATCATGATCATCATCTTTAAAGTTCTATTTCTTTTATTCAGTTGTCGTATGGGTTTGATATACCTCTTTTACTTAAGTTTATTTCTCTGATTTGACAACATTTCCAGAGTTGAAATGTGTTTTCATGCTATTGACAGATCAAAAGAGATTTAGGATTTATTTCTTAACTATTACCTTCTTCTCTACTTTTCATAAGTGTCATTCTCTGCTTTCATTAAACAAAATATATTCCTCCGAAGCTTAATTTATCAGTTGAACGCATTCACATCGTCATTCTACTATCCAATACTAATACAGTTTAAGCCAAGTAGAGATATTCATCCCCTTCTAAGTACCTTTGTGTTATGGAATTGATGAAAAATGTTTACCCATTTATAAACCTGACAAATTTTCTCATTTTTATTCATCCTCTATGAATTGTCTCCCCATAATTCTCAAAAATGGTTTCCAGATAATATAAAAACAGATACATTTGCTCTATTATGATGATAACAATTCTGTGAATACTGCCCTCTATAGGTCATACTTGTGGAGATTTTGCTAAATTACTGTATGTCAACTTCACCCAAGATAACTTCTACTTCTACTACGTGACAAGGTTTTTCTAAGATTTGATGAACATCGGCTTGTGATTAGCAGAGTTTTCTTGATTAGAGAATTTGGCGTTGAGAAAGCTCTGATGGCATTCTAAAAACCAAGTAATGGATCAATTATTACTTATCCGATTGCAACATTCTAATAAACTTAATTCCTTTAAGCGCATGTTTCTACTTGCAGTGGAGACACAATAAACGGGTGAAGCACTTTCCCTCCAGATGTTGTCATATTTATGTATTTCCTAAGAATTAATATTTACTAATGGTTAATTTTACATCCAATATTAAATTATTTTTGTGCAAACAAACTTAAGCTTTGGAAATTGGAAGGTTGTTAACTTTAAGGATTGTGTGATTCCATAGCAATTGAAGTAATTCACAACATCTGTTTTTGTTTTTTGTGTTCTTCCCGAAATTATTTGCAAAGAATTCACCACTGACTCCATGAAGAGACACAAACTTAAAAATCATATTTTCACGTTTTCACAAAGAGACGTTTTCACACAGACTTCGCTGTTCATGTATTAAACAACCTATGCTGGGTTTATTTTTATCGTTTCCATGAACAGACACAAACTTTGACGCTAATGAACGGATTAAGTAGAGTTAAGAAAAGAAAAATAAATTGAAAATTAGATACGTTTAATGCTTTTTCTTTAAACATACGGTATATAAAAAGAAATATTAGAAAGTTCAATATCTTGATAGTGAAATTTAATGTTTTTGTGAAGTCATTTTCTCAAACTGTTTTTTGGGTCAAAATTTAATTTGTGCTCTTTTATAACCAATTATTTGTCAAGAAAAATGTTGTCTAATGGAATATTTCTATGTTGGATAAAGCATTTAAGCATGCACTAAATTTCTGTCTCTTATACTATCATCTACTCATCCATTAAAACTTGCATGGATTTGTGATTAAGTTAAGTAGAGCAAAACTTAGATTATACATAAATTATAACTTAGTTAATGATTCAGTTGTATATTCTGAAATGGTAATTAAATCTATTCTCTAGTGATTTATAAATATAATATAAGATAACATTCTTTACCTACATTTTGAATTACAACGTTATAATCAAAGTACGTTCTCAAAAGATGTTCATGGATTAAAGACAACCCTGTTTTTGACCTTAAGCAATATTTCTTAAAGGTCACCACTAGTTCAGATGAATAATGCATTGTGGTCTACCACCGAAAAAAAAACAGGGAAAAAAACTCAACAATTAAGATCATATTTGAATTAGTCATTTAAATGAACCACATAAGTTATCAATTTTCAATAAGTCACAGATCAAATTTATAAAATCCAATGATTACAGATGTTTCACAACAAAAATTCTTCATTTTCTGACAAAATTTAAGGGGATGCAAAAGCTACTATTTGTATTTAAAATTGATTATTGTAATGTCTGTAAGTTGGTGAGAATAATTTTTCTACTACTAACTTATTGAATATACAAATATTTTACAAAAGTAATTATATTTGGTTTATGTCTCAATATGTTTTTAAAGATAGGACATCCTTTTGAAATAAGTATCAAATATTGGAGATTTGCAATGCAATGTTATTTTTCTCCATTATTTTTCTAATGCTTTTATTCTGCTATTGTTTGATTTTGTTTGTTTGTTTGTGGAATTGATTGACCTTTTATCTATACACCAACCCTACATAGTTTTGGTTTGCTGTAGTGTTTATTTCAACACACAAGCTACCCCCAAGTTCCCATTAGCGTGATACCATAAGGTCATTGACTTATATACACATCTAGAAGGTATTCTGGACTAGCAAAGTTTGATAAAGATAATAGTCAGACACACACACACTTATCTTATATTGCCAATCTATAATTTATAAGTTTTACAATTGGTACATTGGCGTAGGCTGGCTGGGAGGAGGTGCGGATGCATCCCCCATTGAAAGCAACTTAGTTCCACTAAGTGACTTAAAATACTAAAAATGACATTGGAATAGGGATTTAGTTTCACATTCTGGGATTTAATTCCGCATTCCCCTTTTTCGTATCTTTCCCCTTTTTCGTATCTTTCCCCTTTTTCGTATCTTTCCCCCTTTTTCGTATCTTCCCCCTTCCCCAGGCCGAAACCAGCTTACATCCCTGCGGTAGGCTAATGATAGTGTTTGGAACCAATAATACAAATTTCATTTAGGTTCGTTTGTTTTCTTTGTTACTGGCTTTTACATTTGCTATGTAATAATAAAAATGTAAAAAAAAAAATAATAAATATTAACTGTTATTATTAAATATTATTATTATTATTTTATTATTAAATATTATCAACTAATTTAAAATAAATACAAGAATATTAACCATTTGATTACCTTGTTTTTGAAAAACATATCTAGTTTTACTTAGCATTTCTTTTAATCAGACTTGTTAGAACTGCTTAGGCCTTCAATACAAACACGTTGCTCCCAAGGATAATAATAATTGCTAAATAATTCTCTGAGAACAATAGATTTCTCAAAGATGATTTATGAATGTTTATATGAAAAGAAAGTACTCGTATCAATCAATCACATATTAAAATGACAAGAACACAATTTGAATAATAAAATTATATCCACAGGCTCTGCCTAGAATGGAAAAACTATAAAATAATGGTGATTGGAAGGTAGATCTTGCATGAAAAACAATGCTGCTAGCTTCTTGAATAAATTATAATTTTTGTTCTAGTCCAAAAAATGTATCATCCCAAATCAAAAATGCATCAGTGATCTTGTTTTACCTAAGGTCAACAACCGTTGTACAAGCAGCTAAATACGGAGCCACAAAATAAAAACACACTTTACAATAAAGCCACAAATCATATAAAATTTACCTCAAGTAACGATTAATTCTTGTTCTAGTTCTCGTAATTTCTGTCTCACCTTTGACTGCTATGCCACCTTTTGTTGTAAGATCGTTAGATCACACGTGCAATAGGATAATGTGATTAAACCTTGAAATATGTGTCTTTACTCTTTCAACCTCAAGTTAAATAATACAAGCCATACTATACAGTAAGTTAAAAAGTAGCACTTTATAGATTAGTTGAGATATTTATTAACCGCAAGTTGATTTGTAATACAGTAACCAATACATTTACCTGTATACATTTAATAATGCTTTCTTTATGTTTCAGTTTTATGTCTTTTCTGTGTCTGACAAATCCTTCAGAATTTATTTTATTCAATGTCCAGTTAAACAGTACAACAAAAACATTTAACAATAAGAGAGGAGCTTAGCTCCGTCGGCCAATCTGGTGGTAGCCACTGTGTGTGCGCTGAACCGTGGAGATCTCTAGGTCCCCGGTTCAATTCCCATTGCTGCCTCTTCTTGTGTTTCAGCTAGAGGGCTGAAATACAAGATACAATAGCGCACAGTCTTTTGGATGAGACGTTTAAGCTGTTGGTCCTGTGTGCATTTATGGCCCTTGTGCATGTTTAAGAACGCAGTACACTCTTGGAAAAGAGTAGGGGATTGTTTCCCGGTGTACTGCCCAATCACCACCAGAAGGACCCCACTGGAAATAAGGCTTCTTCTAGACTTTTGTGGGCTATCCTTGGTGTTTACACCGAATAAATCCAATCCACAATACACTTGCACTAGCAAGCACTATTAAAGCGGCTCCCCATATTGCATCCTTACATAAACTAAATCTAAACATTATATAAGTACCTCAAGGTTCGATATAAAATTTTTATCATAAAGTACAGTAAAAACAAATACAATAGAATATTTAAAAATCGTCAACAAAATAGGTAACATTTATACATTACAACTGCTGAATATGTGAACGAAGAGCCAACGTGAAAGATTTAAAACTGTATATTGATTGTTCTCTTATACTAATAGGAAGAGATTCCCAAAGCCAAGGAAAATTAATAAACAATGAATATTTAAAAGAGATGGTTTTGGCAAATTTGTATTTTAAAATGATAGAATCGGAATATCTGGGATTAAAATCAATAAAGTCATGTATATTAAAATCAATTTTGTCATAAATACACTTTAAAGATAAAAAGAATGCTGAAATATTTCATTCTCAGATCCATAGTTGCTAAATTAAGTTGCTCAAGTCGTTGCTCAAAATCACCCTTAGTACAAAGTTTAGTAATTGGTTTACTTATAGAACTTAGATACTACTTTTCGTGTGGTACCCATACAGGAGCAGCATACTAAAGTATAGGTCTACATAAACTGTTAAATAATCGTAGGAGGATTTCAGGATCATTATGTGCAACAAAACGCTTTAGAAAACCAACAATCTGAAGTGATTTATTGGTAACTGATGAGACATTTACCTTTATATTAAGCATAAGGAATGTTGTATTAATAATATATCACACCTATTTGAAAAAAGTGTCTTTCCCTTAGTAGAAATTTACTTATAAAAGATTGACACTGGATTAACTAAAGAAACGAAAATTCACAAATAGGTTTAAACATGTTGGAGCAAACAAGTACAGTATCTTCAGTTAGGTGGATAAATTTCTGTGAATTATACATAACTAAAATAGCGCCCTCTATAATTTCAAAACTTGTTTTGGAAGTTATGTTTTGGAACACTTCAAATTTGCCTTTGAATTATGCTTTTTTTTCTCTCCACAAAATAATCCAATTGAAGCACTTTTGGATAAAAAGCTGTAAATTGTATCCAACTATTGAAATTTTTTGTAGCTTTGCCCGGACATTGACTCATCGTTTCAATTGCCTCATTAAGTTTTCTGCAGTCACTGTAAGTTTGCAATGCCATATCTCAAGATCACATCTCTAGGCTTATTTAGTCCGTCCACCGAAAACTTCCATTTGAAATTCAAATACACAGATATTTGTAATGTTTAAGTTAATTGCTTGGAAAAAAAAGAAACAGTTTAGTCTTTCACATACAATTTAAATCTTCACATGTCAGTTGCCTAAAAGCGTCTATTGTAATTCTCACTTGAATCCTTTTCGAAAAACAACGTATTTAAAAGATTTGAGGGCAATCCTGAAAATTAACTACTGTAGCGAACTTGTGTCAACATCTAGTAAATATAAATCACTAAAAGACAACATTTGAATTTTATATAATAAACAAATTAATTTTGACGGCACCAGCGACCTATATTTTGATCAATTTTAAAAATTCAATTTTCTTGAGATTTTATTAATATTTATTGCGTAAACCGCTATATATACACATGGTACATATGCAACCTTATTTTTTATTTATTTATTCTGGTGAACCATGTAGATTGTGCAATATGCTAGTCTATTGTATATCTATTGACCATATCAAATTTATATAAAGTAGATGCCCTCTGCTGAATCAGTTCTGGTATATTCAGCATGTGAAGTAGTTTCAAAGAAGATTATCATTAAATTTTTATTCTAAGAATATGCTGTTCATTGGACATCTAGACACTTTATTATAAATAATGCATAAAGTTCATATGCTTCCTACATTTCTTTTATTTATAATTATAATGCTCTATTTATAAATATAATGCTCTCAAGTACCGCTGGAGCCAAAAAATGTATATATGGTAATTATAATAGCACATGTCTATAATGTGTCAATTTAAACAAGAAATATTTCCTATCAAAAAAAACGCTGCAACATCTTTTGACTGCTTTGTATTTCAAAAAATAATAAATTAAAAAATTGATGATCAAAGGTAATTTTATTTTCTTATTTAGCAAATAGTTTTGCCAAAAACATCCAGACAGAGGAGAAAATAAAAATAAAAATAACATTTTATTGTTGAATGTAAACAGTGTAGTAATTGGATGGTTAAATGCTTTAAATATATATAATTAAGAAGAAATATACATATCTGATATTTGGAGATTTCAAGGCAGCAACGAGCTTAATAAAAATTAAAAACTACTTTCATTTTTTTCTGAAATTTGTATTTTTTCCTGGCGGCGAATGCTCTAATTGACCAACAATGCAATTGTTTAGTCGAAAATCATCATTGGTGGGGTGGCGTGGGAGGGCGGTGGGTTCGCTAAAGAAGGTATAAAAAAAGTTTTTAAAGTAAAATAGAAAATTATAAATGAAATGAAAAATTGGTGCCCCATTTACTTGAACCTGAAGCTAATTATATTAACCTCGTTTTGAAGCTTATTTTCAAGGTTAATTGTTAGCCTATATTTAATGACTTTTTTATTTGTCATAAAACATTATTCAGCCTTTATTTGTTTAACATTTCCATTTTAATGTTACTATTATGAGCATTGGAATCAAGAATGAACAGTTTATTTCACACATTATCCCACATTTGACATAATTCGCCACCCTGCCTAGAGAGTACCCTCGAGCACCCCACGGGCGCGCCATCCATATTAACAACAAAAGCTTTTTTTAATTGCGAATGTGTCACAGAAGGTAAAACATTCGTTGTAAAATTATCTTTGTCATTTAAAAAAACAATATGGAAAAATTCTGTACATCTGTTGTTTTTTTCGCACTGAGGGGTAATTTATTAGCATTATCTAGACGGGAAAAAATTACACCATTCAATTGCTACAACTACTCCTACGATAATAACACCTGGGATATCTGTTTCAAATGTGTGTAACTCCCCAATACCATCTCCCCACATCATTCATATTGTGTGCAAGAACCGCACGCAGAGCTATTGAAGTTATGTGTTTTTGATCCCCATCCCGCTGTCAACGCATTAATTTCCAAACATTACCAGTAACGTAATGATACAAGCAGCTGCTGCTTTAGTTTTCCCAGAGGCCTCAGTTTCTGCGCTAACTACACTAAGTGCATCTCAACGATTCATTGCATCTATTTGTCATATTCGTGCCTGAATGCCTGAATCGTAACGAAGACTGTCTTTGTCATCATTATCAATCATTCTTATATGTTAGCAAGGCCATTATAAAGTGTGAAGTGAAGATGTTGCCCGGACCATTATCACCACGGCACGGTAAACGGTGCAGAACATAGCGAAGCATGCCTCAACAGCTTGAAATGGTCCATGACTAGAAACTCTAGATGTGGGGCTTTAAGACAGAGTTTCTACCGCCGATTTGGACCGTATTGACCAATTTCCTTAGTCTGTTTCACAAACATCTAAAGAGTTTTTAATGCTCTTCTTCACACCTTCAGAAAACAATTAATTATTAAATAGATTGAAAATAATTGGAATTAAAAAAGAATAACACTAACGAATACTGATGAGTGTGCACATATACTATGAAATATTATCTTTGTTTCCATATCACATTATGATATTAGTAATATTTATATAAATATACTTTTTTGCTATGGCATAGCTATAAAATAGATTATTAGCAATAAACAAAGAAGAATTACTTTGTCTTTATTTTAGAGGAACGTAGCTCTGTAAACCACAAGTTTGTATAATCATATGATTTGTACCCTCATAAAATTTACGACAGATGTATATATTATCATACACATGATCCTAAAAACACTCTTTCATCAACTATTACATTACTAAGTAGGCTAATCATTGAGATAACACCCCTCTTAGGTCCTACTTTGGAGTGGAGTTGAATACAGTAGTCTATGTTAGATGCTTGCCTTCCAATACAATTAATGGGCATTGGTTCAATTTCTGTTACTGTTATAGGGAAAAAAAAGCTCTATGCAGAGCATTTTGTGTGTATGTTTGTCTTGCAGAGGAATTGTCACTTAAAAAAGTGATTAAGTTGACTGTTTGGCACAGCTTATCCACACAAACCACAAGTTTGTAAAATCATATGATTTGTACCCTCATAAAATTTACGAAAGATGTATATATGATCATACTGTACAGACGATCCTAAAAACACTCTTTCATCAACTATTACATTACTAAGTAGGCTAATCATTGAGATAACACCCCTCTTAGGTCCTACTTTGGAGTGGAGTTGAATACAGTAGTCTGTCTTAGATGCTTGCCTTCCAATACAATTAATGGGCATTGGTTTGATTTCTGTTGCTGTTACAGGAAAAACAGTTCAATGCAGAGCATTTTGTGTGTATGTTTGTCTTGCAGAGGAATTGTCATTTAGAAAAGTGATTAAGTTGACTGTTTGGCACATCGTTGGCCAAGTTTAATAAACAAATAGATATAAATAGTTGAGTCAACTCAACCACACTGGTGAACATTAATTCACTTCTTCATGTTAGAAGCTTTGAGAGGTTACAAAATAAAGCATTTACGTCACAGATGGGCAAAGTACAGTCCGTGGCCTGACAGTGATTTTATTTTGCGCCCCGCAAAAATGAATTAAAAACCCTATGTGTGCTGCCCGCCAAACATCTTTGGAAAGAAAAACCTTGTTTTTTATGGCCCGTCACCCATCATCTGTAAAAAGTAATATCAAAACTGAAAATAAAGTGGGAAAAAACAGTGCAGGAAGGTTTTAGGAAGCATACAGGAAACATCAAAGTTTGGATGCGGCACTCTGTGTTAAATCAAACATTCAATTTGGCCCTCCGACCAATTATTATGCCCACCCCTGATTTACATCTAGGCATATCTTTCTTTATTTTTCATTTTCAAATGCCTTATAAAAAATTGCAATCACATAAAAATATTTATACAACATTTAAGGTAGATAAGTAGCTGGCACAGATACAGAATCCATCAACTGCCTTTTTATAGATACAATAACACATGAAAAAGTATATGGGAAAAATCAAAGAACAGATATAGGCCTATTCCTTAAGGGTCAAGAAGAGTACTGCTTCTGAAGGTATCCAATGAAGTCATTTGTTTTACATGATAGGAGAGGGAATTCCACGCTATTAAGATTCTGTTATAAAAATGAAAATTTTAATATATTTGTTTAATAGGTGTTTTGGGCATCATGATTTTGATTGGTTAGAACAGATACAAAATCCTAGTGTTAGCAGTGATTGAACTTCAAATTCTGACATTTAACAATTTGGGATATGACTTTGGTATTACATGTAATGGATCAATTTTACCCATATGAATTGATAGGAATGTATTGAATGTATTTTAGAAATGTTTTTACAAGGGTTATAATAACATGCAAAACAAATATAATACATTGTGAAGATATTCTATTAAACAATGATACGGTAAGCAAAATCAAATAATATTGAAGCCGAACGAAATTATTTTTAGATTTCTATTGAGTTTAATGCATAAATGATGAATATGAATACAGTATAACACAACCTGATATAGTCAAGTTGTTTTGTTAAGCGATAAAATTTCCACTAGAGTATGTTAAAGTCATTTCAATTTCTATTATTGTCTTCCCTTCAAAATATGCAAATATTCAAGTTCTGTGATAAAACTACAGATTTACTAGATTAAGATGTAGGAAGTAGTTGCATGTCATGATCTGTTGTTTATGCTGCATTGTCACTCACTGAGGATCATTAATTTGTGTCAGTTAAATGCAAGAACAAATTCAGTTGTCAAATATAAAGCTGAGTGTAGCCATGATGACATGTCCGATTCTTCACAGAATTGTCCTATTTTGTGTTTTCTTCGTAGGCGGCTTACGTACAAAGGTTGAAGAAGATCAGACCTGCTGATTTATTCATAGGTACGGTTCAACGATGCGCAATGTTATTTTAAAGTTAAAATGTGTTACCACGATCGGCTGTTGAACCCATAGTTTGCAATGTTATTTTAAGGTGTTACTACGATTGGCTGTTGTGTCCATTATGCACAATGTTATTTTAAAGTTCAAATAGTTAGAATTGAAGACAAGTATCTGGACAACCAACCTACAGCTCATAGTAGTACTATTAATTTTCATGTTGATACTTAATCAAAGAGTTTAACATTATAATTATCTTGCTAACATACAGATCACTTCTAATCAAGTGATTCAAATTAATATAAAAACAATAGAGTCAGTTGTGTTTATGTTAGATGATATGAAACTTCTGGTTAATTAATTAGCAATGAAATCTTTATGAGTTATAATTATCAGATCAGTTCTTATGGCTTCATGGAGACATAGTCGAGTATGTTTAGGTTACAGCATTCTTAAATAAGTAAAACCATCCAGATTCAGTAAACAAGCATAGTCGCATCTCCAATATTCTGAAAGAAATACAATTTTGTTCTCTCGCTTTGGGATGCATTTATTTGATATGGCTGTAGATGGAATTGTAATTTAGCGTATTATTGCTATAACAGAAATTGAAGCAATGAAGCCATGCGTTATTATATTTGAATTGCACGTTCTCTTATAAAACAACATTAATCACACCGATTGCCATGAACTCGGCGAGTCATCTTTCTTACTTAACAACTAGATAACATTTTAACGATAGGTTCGACAGTTGTTTTTATGTCATTGTCTTTGTAATTATGTTTTTTGTCTGGAATTTTTTTTTTTTTTGATGGGTAGATGGATGGCAGTTATCGAGTGTTGTTTTTTCTTTGTTTTATCTTTTGTTTCATTTGAGTTACTTTAATTTTCCTCAATAGAATTTCATTCTACCTAGATTTTGTTAGACCATTTTACTAAATATGAAAGTATAATTTTTTCCTCCTGAAGGTTAAAAAAAAATTAAAATTTAATAAAAAAAAAGAGTTAAAAAAATCTCACCATTTGAAATAAAGATTCTTTTCTTTGGGGTAAACATCAAAACAAGTGCAGTCATTAGCATTTAACAAATCTCCAACAAAATTTACAAAAGAAAGAAAGCAGCATCAAAAGAACCAAACTAAATGTTTTCGGATTATAAAGGTTTTAAATGGACCATTCAGTTGTGCTGCACCAATCCGTGCTAGCAGCCAACTACTATTGATTGTCCGTGAAAGGATGCAAATCTCTGGAAAATTGGTCTTTAAATCAGAGAATGGTGCTGGCTCTCTTGTACTCTTTTTTGTTCTCGTTTATGAGTCTTGGTTAATTTAGCGTGGCGTAATCAACAGACAATTGGCGTGTGTGGTGTGTTCACATGTCCAGAATGGAAATATTAATGTAACCAGCTTATTGGATATGCTGTCATTTTAGTCAGAACTGTTGCTGTAAGATTTTTCACCTTTTTAAGGAGAATGTCATTGTTCTGCTGTTGTTTTTCTTGTAATTCTTTCACAGCATTTTAAAATTTTATACACTCCATTGCAAAAACTTTTACATGGAGGAAAAATAAAAGGATTATGAAATTCTGGAATAAAGTTTGATTTGTTTTGAAAACTTCCCCTTTAAACAAATGGATCCAAGGTTATTAAAAATTGACATGTCTGGTAAGAGAATAAAAGGAGCGTTGTTAATCCATTCTCAGTAGAACCTCAATGCACTCGCAGAATGCCCTTTCTAATATATTTGTTACAAAAGCATAGATAGAAACAAAAACCCATAAAACTCTGTCAAGTTTATAGGAGTTGAATAGCATTGTACCTGAGACACCTCAGTAAAATGCAATTAATGCCCTGCTAAATCACATGAACTGTAGCCATTACCTTTCATAAGGTCAACAGACTTGCCTCGTCTGTTATGAAAATTTTACATTCTCCTGCACATATCCAGCGACAGGAATGACTTACAAAACATACTCTGATTCCGAGTAAGATATCGACGTTTTAAGCGAACTCCATCGACTGGTGTGTTTCATTCCAAATGTCATTGCCGACGTCACAATTGGTACGGTAATAAATCCAAGCCGTGTGTATTTAAATTCTCTACTTACCAGAGAATCAATTAGACGGTTTGTGACAAGTTCATCTGAATAAGGACTTTTAAAGAAATTGAATAGAGGCCTGTCTGTGTAGCCTGCAACGACTTTCTCGTCTGTCGCCAATCACTGACATCCTACCCAAAGTAGTCCTATATTGAATGAGACATTAAGAATTTTCTAGGCATTACCACAATCTATGTCACATACTAAGAAGAGAGATAAGAGAGCTCTTAATATATATTATTGATTATTTACACAACTATATAAGGCGTGATGTCCAAAATATTCAAAACGACAGAAATGCGTTGGACGCGTCTGAGTGTTAAACGGCGTTTAATGATCACGAATATGCTCATTAACTTGGTAGGCGTGACTCCCATCTGAAAGTTTTTTAGAAGTATATGTTTGACAGCTTTATTTGGTTAGAAAAATAAAAATAAACTTTTAAACACACTATTAATCATATTTATAACCTATAATAAATCATACAATTACAATTATCATTTACATTTATAATTTCCATAAGTTGAAAGAGGAAAGGTAATCTTAGGTAAGAGATGTTTTGTGCTCTTGTGGCGATCATAAAAACAAATGGATGGTTCCTAAGGCACTGTTTTTCATTGTTTTTCTCTGTTCCAACATTTAATATAAAATTTATGTCGTTGTTGTTGTTCTTCGTCCTTCAATTCGAAGATGACCACGAACATCATTTGGTGAGTTTGCGACTGTGGCTGATTAGTTAAATTCTTGCTTTGTATGGCTGGAGTAGTGACGGTATGTATTTGGCCTGTCTCTTATACACATCTAGATGTGTATAAGAGACAGTATATATATAAAACCAACATTAACCCTATGCAATTACAGTATGATGAATCAAGTATCAATATAACACATTTTTATCTGCCGTATGGATATGTGGTAACCACTATGCTTGCATGGTAGGTATTACCTATAGTAATTCTATTTTCAGAATGAGTATACATGAAAATTTCTAAGGGTTTCTTTTTATTAAATATTGGAATTATATTTTAATAACCCAATCAATAATTATAGCTTACTAGATAAGGGCAATCAACAATACATATATTTAATTTTATTTTTAATTTATTTCTATTATAACAAACCTGAGGACCTTTGCAATATGTTGTGCAACTATTATTAGCTGTGAGAAAAAGTATGAGATTTTTATAGGATTTGAACCTACCATGAGTTGGTAGGCAAGCACCACCAAACAAGTTTAGCTCTTCTGTGTATGGTGTATCTTTTGACACATTGACAGAGAAAGGTGAAAAAATATGAAATTGATTGAAATTATGATGAATTAAATGTGAGGATAACTTTACCTGTATGATCAAGGAGGTAGTTATATATCCTAATCTTATTGGAATCGCCTGTGGGAGATTCAGGTGATAATGCTAAGTTTACACATAAAAATTACACTAATGTTACTTTATATAATTTATTAATGTAGAAGAGATTTGATGTATAGCACATGATTGAGTGTTGTATTTATTGAGGTGTCATGTAGAGATCAAATTATGTTAATTTGATTGGACGGTTGCATATCATGTGATCATAATTTTGTTTTTCATGGATTTAACATGCCTTTAAGTAAAGCTCTTTGATATGTAATATTTCTTGTTGACATTCATACCATTCAACATTGAAAACAAGATAAAACAATTTACAGTCTGATAGGCTGTTGCAATAAAAGAAAAGTATTTGATTATATTTGTGTCTGTTTTCTCGTCAAAAAGTTTAAAGCATAGACATGCATATAGTCCACAAAGGAATTTATTCAATAGAATATTACATTTCAATTTTATAAGCTCAAAATTGAAAGTGTTTCTTATATATATTTTTATATATATCTACTGTGTTAGCTCAGTAAGCTAAATGACCTAACATGGGTGGGAACTGTGATCTAATAATGCTGTTGACAAACATGCATTATATATTGGACAATTGACCATCTGTTGAGGGCTCCACACCAGGTCATATTATATATACCAAGTTCTATTAAATTTCCACAACAATTGTTCTTTGTTCCTGATTTTTATTTACATAGAAATGAAAATTACATTATTAAAATGTCATAAATTATTATTTAAACATTTAATATATGTATGATAATTTTCTTTTTATAGTGGATTTCTTATAAAAGTACTTAAACCTTTCAACAAAGGAATTCCCCAAGAAGGTTCATGGGCGTAGCAGAAGCAATTGAGTGTGTTACCACACTTTAGGTACAATAATAACCGGTAAATACAAAAGCAACATTGTAGAAACCAAAATTAGTTTTGAAACTTCAAAGTGGTTTTGGGTGATGCCGATCCAATCAACTTCCAAAATTGTTCTTCCTTACTCATGTGCAAACCTTGCTTTGTTTACTTTAAGAAAAAGGAAGGAAGCATTACTCATTGAGAGCAATTTAACAATATACAAGAAAATATCCATGATAAGGTAACTATGCTAGCAGTAATGTCTGGTTTAATCGCCTTAATAATAGCTACCCATTATAAACACTCAGACAGAGTGTGGCCATCGAAGGGTTTATGAGGGTTTGCAGTGGTAGGCTTGTTTATCGAAATGTCTTGACCTCATAATAAAATCCTAGTCATCGACAGGCAATATTTATTGTGCAGATGCATAAAGAAAACAATTTTCTCTTAGTGTTTGTTTTTGTTATCAAGATTGAAACTGCTCAGTTTCTGTTTGTAATTCTCTAGCAGTTTTGATAACACTATAAATGGTTATCAATGGTCTATTGTTGATGAAATTGCCCAATGATGAGAGTTGCTAAATGATGTGACTTGCTATGTGATGTGAGTTTTCCCAATGATGTGAAGTTGGCCAATAAATGTGAGGTTGCCAAATGATGTGAGGTTGCCAAATGATGTGAGATTGCCCAATGATGTGAGGTTGCCAAATGATGTGAGGTTGCCCAGTGATGTGAGGCTGCCCAGTGATGTAAAGTTGCCCACTGATGTGAGGTTGCCCACTGTTGTGAGGTTGCCAAATGATGTGAGGTTGCCCAGTGATGCAAGATTACTGAATGATGTGTGGTTTCCCAGTGATGTGAGATTGCCAAATGATGCGAGGTTGCCCAATGATGTGAGGTTGCCAAATGATACAAGATTTCCGAATGATGTGAGATTAGCCAATGATATGAGTTGCCAAATGATGCAATGTTGCCGAATGATGTGAGGTTGCCCAGTGATGTAAGGTTCCCGAATGATGTGAGGTTGCCCAGTGCTGTGAGGTTGCCAAATAATGTAAAGTTGCCTAATGATGTGTTTGCCCAATAATTGTTTTTTATCTATTAACGTAAACTTGCCCAAACATGATAGGTTACACAATAGGTTTTTTTATATCCATAATGCAAGGTGTTCCATAATGAGAGGTCGCCCAATGTTGTATTGATGTTCTGATAAGATAGTTTCCTCTGGTGATAGGTTGATCGATGGTAAAGGGTATTCCCAAGATAATTGTTTATGACTATGTTTTACCATGGAGCTATAAAAATTTACATAGACGAGTGGGTCCCCATGATTATTGTCCCACGGGCAAGTTTTGCTCAAGGGTATTACACTACACACATACTGAAAATTTCAAATGCAGGTTTAATGATTATGGCTTGTAAAACACAAAAAAATTATTTAAAAAAATTACTTGATCAAATAGTAATCATTATTACTAGAACAATTGATATGATTATATTGCTGTCATGCAAGCAAATGGTATTGCAAAAGTTCTATCTGTTGTTTATTACGATTATTACGTTCTACAATCCATTAGTCACAATAAAACTTTCCATTAAAGTTATGATTGCCTGCTGTAAGCGTTAACGTCATACCATACCTAACATGATTGTATTGTACAGTACTTTTAAGTTATTGCCTATAAAACTGTTTTTATTAATAGCTTGCTACAAATTTATTTCTGTGAATAAAATCTAGTGCAAAGTGTTTTAGGTTGTTTGGATTGTATGTGAGGTCAAACATGTATTATCAATCATGAGGTAAAAAATAGGGAAAAAATCCATTTATACATATTTGAGTTGCCTAATATGTATATTTTAAAAGTATTATTAACTTAAAATTAAGAATTTAATGAGAAACTATCAACTGCAACTTTCAAATTTCAACTTTCGTTTATTGACATTCATCAAAACAATGATATGGTCAAATTGTACCAAAAAAAATATTAAATTAGACTCTAAATTTCACGGTACAAAAATGTAATAAAAATACATTTAAAACACACAAAGCAAGAAAGCAAGGAGGCCAACATCTACTGAACGTAACAACGAATACAGAGAGAACCCATAGGAGAGGCTGACATCTACCTAAAGCAACGATGTCACACAGCAGCGCAAAACACCAAATCAGGATCTCCCAATCGTATTAATTGAGGGACCGTACAATTAAAAAATAAATATATAATATTAATACTGTGTGAAGCACCCAGGAGTTACAGAAAGAGTTGGCTTTTACCGGGGACTTAAAGTCTTATTTCCAGCAAAATTTCACTAAAAAAGAATTTTGTTAGAAAACATGCATGCATTATTCTAATTATTATAAACCATGGAAAAATATTGGCATAAAGTTTAGTTTTACGCAGAATAAAAAAAATGAGAAATAGAAACTACTTATCATAGGAGATTACCATTTCTCGATGACTTCTTCGTTACTAGGCAAATTCAGAGGTTGTATATCGCATCCACTGGAATACTTCCGCTTTTGTGTATGCTTTATACAGTCAATAAAGTGAGCCCTCTCTAATGAGATTAGTTTTTGTACTTCGCATCTTCCACACTGCGGTCGATTGAGTAGGCCTGAGAAATGTTTGTCAGAATCTTGGCCAGAATAATTTTTTTAACAAATTTTAAATAATTCCATAGAAATATATTTTAAAAGTGTAAATACTGTACTAGCAACGGAAGATATCATGTCAGCCGTTTTTATGTCTGATAACTGAACCTAAATCGAGGTAATGCTAGGCCTAGATAGCAGTGTTGCTAAGCTGATATTTCCGGTGCCTACTACATTTCTTTGCAGACCTATTGCAAAATCAAACAAAAAATTCATCTGCGTTTAACACCAAAAAAAGTCTAATTTCAGTCTTAATTTTCATGATTAGGAATCTCTAAATTAAGTTAAACCAGCAATTTCATATTATATTTATAAATCTTTATAACATATATAAAAATATTATTATTTTATTAACTGAAATTTTGCTGGGAATGGGGCTTTAACCAATTGGCATATATCCCATATTGTCATGAGATCTCTTTGTTCTGACAACTTTCCAACTTGAACTTCTAGGAGCTCCTGGTAAGGTGTAATTATTAGTTGCTTTATCAGAGAGTAGATCATTAAGTACATGAGTAGTATGCTTAACATTGGTGCAGCATTCCCTGTACATGTCATGCATTCTTACAGTGGGTATAAGGGTATGTTTACACATATGGCGTAAGACTGGCGTAGCTTATGCCGGAGTAAGCTAATCCACGGATTAAAATTCCAAAGTGTTTACACAAACGGCGTTCGCTATATTAACACTGGTGTTAAACTAGTAGTAATATAGGCCTATGGGGGAATAGTTTTCAGTTTTAAATAATGTACGGGTTCTTAACTGTAGTAAAATATTAACAGTGTATTATTAACACTTTTAAATCTGTGAATTGTTCGAAGTGAACTTGTATGGTTGTATTTAAAATGAACAATTTTACTTCTGATTTTTCAGCTAGCATAGTGGAACAAGTGTTAATAACGTGGCGTTGTGAGTGGCGTAAGTAACGCCACTGCCTAGTTTCACACACAAAGGCGTACACTACGGCAGGCTTACGCCAGGCTTACGCTGTGTGTAAGGAGCCTGCATACCCCAAACTATAAATTCCCAGGGTGGAATCGTATAAATCAAGGCTGATGTATTTTATTTTATATATTTTATATATATTTTAAACAGTTATTCAGATTTTCTGGTGAATATGGATTATCCTCATTAAATGTGTTTTTAATTTTTTTTTTTTTTTTTTTTTTTTTAATGATGAAAGGGATGGATGCCTTTTTGTATATATGCATAATATCTTTGCAAAATAATATTTCAGAAATTACAAAAGGTTTTGTTGTTAATTAGTGGATGTTCTAAATTTAAAATTTATGATTTTAAACTTATTTATAATAGTATTAAAATTAATAATATAAATTGAACTAGACCTTGAAATACTTTCTGGAAATATCCAATGCATAAATTATTGAATGTTATGAAGCTGTTAATTCTTAGTGCTATCAATTATTAAGATAAATCAAAAATTAATCAGGAATAGATGCAACATTTTATTGTTTTGTTCACCATTGAAGGTTATTATTCACTTACAAAAACAAGGAAAATTGAAATTAAAATAATTTATTCTGTGAACTGCCATTGAAAGGAAACAAAGGGTAGAAAACTAAGAAAAGTTTTTTAGTTTCTTCATCAAAGGAAATTATTCTTTTAACGTATTTGGACAAAGACGTATGAATTGAGGTCCATTAATAGAGGCTGCTCTAGTATTTAAAGTTTCATGAAACAAGAGAAAGAAACCGTGCCGACGTCTGGGGTACATACATTACCTTTCATTAGGCTTCTGTATGAAAAATTGTAACAAAACCCCCTTTGTAGTGAAAATAAAGGCTGAGTTCTGTATTTGCTTTTCAAAAAACGATAAGTTGTTGCACGCTTCATCAGACTTGCCCACAGCGAACACAATCACACTGTGTATTGGCTGATTAATTTCGCTTATTTTCAAGCCTTTTCTGTGCATTAGTGTTTATAAGTGCATTTTAATAGACTCCAATTCAAACATTTTATATATCCATAATGTATAAAAATAACTTCAAGCATCTTTATCTTTAGTGTAATTTCATGTTCCAGATTCTAAGGTTCGTTCAATCTTATTCATTTAATAATTATAAGAATACAGGAAAACAGATGTAATGGCAAAATATTGTATATACAGGATGAGGATGGCAGTGGAACCTGCCAAATCATAGTGCCTATGTAATGGCTACTAAAAAAAAGTAAAAGCATTAAAACATTTTTTAAAATATGAAAAAAATTGTATTTAGAAATATTCAGATTAAAATTCTGATTTTTTTTTTGTCCAAAAGTAAATTATAGTAGGTGCAAAAAATATACATTTCATTACATTTATTTGCTGTATACAATATATAAAAAGCAATACAAGTAACTTTAAACATTTTCAGTCTTTGGTGTCGAATAGAATCCCTATAGTTACAGACCGGCTACTCAGGGGTTCCAAGTTGGAAGAATCCCATGCGAAAGATCTGTTTATTTAATGAGTTTCTTAACACATCTAAATGTACTTTACTGTGCATTGTGACAACCATTTGCACTGACTTAATTGATAATACAGGTTTTTTTTGTAATTGTTAATTAACGTATCATTATTTCTGATGTGTGCCGCTGATTTAAAAGCGTATGTTGAATAAAGTTAAGTAGTAAAAACAAAAAAAAATATGGAAATATCATGAGTTTGCTGGAGATGGTTTTTTTTCCCGGAGATTCTTGGTTGCTCGGGGAGGTCCTTCCTGTCGAGACTTCATCCCGAGACTCTGCAGGGGAAATTGCATTAACATCATTATTTTATATGTGGTTTTATAGCTGATGATAAAAAATCAGTATTCAACTGGGGCCACAGAAAATTGGCGGTGGTCTTTACAATACTGTTATTATCATTACAATACTGTTATTATTACTACAATATGTAGGCCTGTGTGTTTGTTCACACAACATGCCAATCAAATTATTATTTATTGTTTCTTTTTTCTTTCATGTGCTGTCTCACTTTTCGTGTACTTCTCCAGGTAAGTCTAATTTTTTTTTTTATCAAATTTTACTTCATTAATTCCTTAGACATAATAATTATTGGTGACAGAAAGAAAGAAATCTTTTTAAAAACTAATAGTCTAGGTACATCTAGGTATATATAGCACCTCACAGCCAATAATACAATGACAAGTTCAGGATAACTATATTTTCACCAGAATGAATTCGGGCTTGTCGACATTATGACCGAACATAATGTTCAAATATACATCCCCTTCAGTCAATTTATACGGTGCATTATATAATTGTCCCTACGTACTAGTAAAATCTAACACACAAAAATTCTTTCTCTGAGTATGCTCAAGAGATATCGCTAAGTGCCTATCATCTGACAGTATACTGTAATGTCTATACTAATAGTAATGTAGATACAGTAGTCTTAAGAGGAATGAATCTACTTGGGTTGCTAGGTTACCAAATGATTGACAAGTCATCAGTCATCTTCTGCTGTCTATGTACTATGGAATGTACAACTGTAATATAGGAATGTTCTAATGTATACATGCAATGTAAGGAACATTACGATTAACAACTGATATGGCTGTTAAAAATATTACAAAAAATATAGGCCTACTACTACTACTGCCATGCATAAGCTATTTCCAAAGAGTGTAGAACTGCGAAAGGTCCGACTCTATGGGTTTTGTTAGAATGTAATCCTATTTCAAAAAGTACTACCATGAACTAGAGGGCATCCTTCAAAAGGCGAGTTTCAAATTCTTTTCAAGTTCTAATAGGACGCCCCCTATCTCTTGGTGGTGCTGTTTTGAGCTAACATTAATAAGTTATATTACTTCATTTTCAATACCATATATTTAAAGAAATATAATCAGTACCATAATTAGTGAAATGTATTAGTGAAATTATGAACATTGCCAACAAACTGTGTAGATTTTAAATAAATTCAAAAACTGAAATCAGATCTATAAATTATATTGCTATCATCAAATAAAAAATAATTACATAATCAATTGTCGTCGTTAAGGCAATAAACTAAAAATTTTGACACCTTCCAGATATTAGTGGCGTAAGCGTGGAAATGTCAAGTGTATGTAATTAAATATTAAGCGAGAGACTGTTGGATACATTGACAACTTCGCTATGGAGCACTCCCTCATCTTTAGCACATAGAGACTTTATGCACCGTATAAGTCTTAAGTTTATGATTGGAATATTTAAATGAGATAGAATAGTCCTTCATCAGCATACATACTGCCACTGAAAAGCATTGTTAGAAAGAAGTGTTCTTGGAAACTGTTTTTCTTATCTAGAAACACACCTTCTGATAATTACTAAACTCAGAAGTTGAAAGAATTTAAGTTGGTATAATGAGCCAGAAAACATGATAGATAGGTGGGTATATTTTTGTTACTGCTGCTATCATCTAAAGGACAAGTTTCTTTTTTTTCCCAACAAATTCAATTTGCAGAACTGATTGATTGACCTTTAGGTCATTGATTGTTATAAATATTTATAACCATGCAAACTATTTCAAAAGAGAAGTTAAAGTTAATAATAGTGCACTTGAATATTGGAAGAGAGTTGATTATTGACATAAATATTTCTCAGGATTTTCACATGATAAAATCTATTACTAGTCTTAAAATTGCTACCTATTTCATTTTCTGATTGTGTACAGACTAGTACAATTATTCAACACAATTATCAAACCAATCAGTAGGCCTCGGGCGATCTCTAGGCCTCGGGCGATCTCTACCTAGATAGGCCTAGGTAGGTCCCCATTCACTAAATTAATACAGTACTACAGAACTGTATCGTCTTTCATTTTAATATTCAGTGATTTCCTTCTTTCAATTTGTCCATAAAACTGTGGGAATTACCCCGACTACAAGCTCACATTGATTTGTCAGATGATCAAATATAATTGCGCCATATTTTCCCCTTGAAATAGAATCACAACTATCATTACTATCTACGCTTGCGAGCGCAATGATTCCGTGTTGTACTGTAGTTTATTTTTCAATCCCTTGCACTGAAAAATGGGGGCTGGAGCCAGATCATCCCGTCGAGGAGAGCTTTCGTCCCCCATTTTGGAATCTTGTCCGGGATAAAAATATAATTTTTACAAATTATGGGGCTCTAAACTTGATCCCTAAATTGTTGGGAGGCTTCTAAGGCATCACCCTGGTTCTCTTCTGAGGGCTTCAGGGAAGCCTCTATCCCTGACAACTATGCTCCCATCGGGGAGATCGGGAATTAAGCAATTGGGACATTTTTACTGCAGAGGGAGCAATTTCTACCTATTTGGACCATCCGAAAGCCTTTTTTTTTTTTGGGCTGTTTTTGACGCATACCTCATACAGGTAGTGGATGCTCATTATCTAAAGAAATATTTTAACCCTTTGAAATTTTTGATGATCTTAAATATAACTTAGCAAGGAATAGAGATATAAAGATAAGCGGTCCTTTGGAGACCTGTGATAGATTACCGTATTGCTCCATGATCTCACTACATTATCTTGGCAAATACCTTGTTCCAGTTTGCCTCTTTCATCAATTACCATATTATTGTGGCAAATCTGTTATAACTATTTATAATGATTTTTAAAATGGTGGAATATATATTATCGGTACTATGATATTGATCAATAAGTTCTGAACTGGTACAATTACTATCAGTTTAAGTTATGTACTGTACCACATGTAAGTGATGCTTATCAGGAATCTAGTGTAGGAAATCTATAAGGTTGAGCGACTTTAGTTTGCAGTTAACCCAATCAGTTGGCGATTACATAGAAATAAGTTGATTGTTATCATTGAGATTTTTATCAGTTGTTATTTGTTCTCCTTCAGTTCATCAGATTGGGAGCTACGAGTACTTTTAGGACAATCCATTGTATTGCTAGTTTTCCAGGCCTGATTTATATCATGTTCACCTCCTCCTCTTTTTGACATACACACTTTTTTAAGCCTGAAAGGTAAAACATGCATTTAATTCAAGATTAATTCTTGGGTACACTTCCCCTTGGTCATACTTGTCTTAATCTACCAGTTGGTCTTGTTGTGGGCAAACAAAGACCTACATTTGCAAGCTTAATCCTGCTCCATACACCGTTGCGATCTACTCTATGTCAACAATCTGCAACTGAGTCGCAATCGGGGATTTACTAAGGTCGTGCAAGTTCGTGTTTGCTTATCTGAGAATAATTCAAAAGATGGTGGTGATCTCGAGTTCGAAGTTTGTGTTTGGCCCGTGGAAAGAATGGACAAATTAGGACTTACTTGTGGAATTATGAATGGTCATTCTTCTGGATCAATTGTACAATGTTTAAGTGTTATTTGATAATATGTTAAATGGATCAGGTTTCCACTCCTCAGACTGTTCTTTGAAATTAGTTTATTATTTAGGGTTAATTACCTCGGTTAAAATTTTGTACTATTATTAAATGAAAAAGTCCCATGATTTAATTTTTAATACAAGACATAATAATTACAACTATTAATACTGACTTTTAGTTACCTATTCAGATTAGGTAACAAAACAAAACTTACAATAACTCTGCTAATAATAAATTTATCACTATAAACTATTACATATTAATTGTTTTAATTTTTTAGCTTTGGAGATGTTCATTAGGGGAAAGACTTTCAAAAATAAGTCTTTTAAATGCTTGAAAAAATGGATGAATTAAGAACCAGCATAAGGAACCACAATATGTGTTTTTAATTTTTTGATGAACCAAGAAAATAAATATACATTATGGATGTTTTCACCATGTTCAAATAGTTTCATGTATAATTTAGGATAGATTTACAAGAGTAAGCATAAAGAAATCTGTCTTAATATTGAGTTATGATGGTAATTTTATATTTATATTTAGCAATTAGCTTCTCCAATAACGATCAGAACACTTGTAAACTCATTTTCCAGGTTGTCACCTACTTCTTACCAATTCCCTTACAACTATCTCAAGCTGTGGACCCAGCTAGGCCTAGTATTGTGTGTCATCATCATTCCATTGGTCATACAAACACAGCCTCCAGGGAAGCTTGGCCTTAGTGTCTTGTTCAAAGTCCAAAACTCGGTCTAAGATTTCATCCTCAGGGCCTAGCATACTGTATGTCCCATCATATAATTGTTACTGTAGTCTGACTTGATGTCTTTGTGTGTTATTGTTGTGATAATTTCTCTTGATATTCTATTGTTTACCAAATGATGATAAATATCAATGACAACGAATTAAGATATATACGTTTTGCCTCAGATTGACAAAGAAGACCATCAAAGCTATGTAAGATGCTATCGATTTGGAATTTTAGATCTTGATAAAAGTAGGTTAAACTGTCCAACTAATGATTGCAAATAATACAAAGCATAATTTCATTTAACATCTGCCTGTGATCTTCCTTTTGAGTGTACCGCAAATGATGAGAAGATCAGATCGATAATGTAAACAACGCTACATCCGATTTTGGATTAGGAAGTTTTTTAATGATTTACTTGCATCCATTCTGAACTGGTTCTAGAAAACCAGAATGCGTTTCTTTGTTGGTATGTTATAGGATTATGTGCCCCATTTGATGGTACATTTGATTTATTATAGATTCATTGGGGCAATGACATCATTAACACCGAAGAATTAGAAATTACAGTTATCAGAACGCCATATTAATCTTGTAAAAGTGTTCATTGTGCATATATTTCTTTGATACAATAGATAATTGTTTCACTATAAGGTGATCGTACTGTTTTGTGAAATGAGTACTTCTTTGTGGTTGGTTTCTTCATTATATTAATAATGAGTTATTAAAGCTTCTTAATGTTCTAACAAATGTGTTTCCATTTGAGTCTTTCATGAGGGCATTATGGTTTTCTTCTACTGAATGTTTCCCTAATAGGGCTAGGAACGAGTCAAGTACCAGCAGTTAACTAAATATAGTTACACTATTAGTATTAAAAATATATAATTCATTGTTTTTCTAATAATTATGCACATTTGCTCATCACTTTTCAAACATTTCCATTTTGATTTCAAACTGCCATATTATTTTTATTATATTTTATACTATATGTTTTATATTAAGAAAAGAAAAGAAATCAAAATTGTACCCATCAAACATAATTTTCTTATACTGTTATTAGTTTTTAAGTATTTTTTAAAAAGTTTAATATGTTTAAATTGTATTATTTCTTTTGTCTTTAATGTGGATTTTTAGAAGATAGAATTATTCAAAAGTATTTTATTTTAAACTATGGTACAGAAAAAATTAGCGATGTAACACTTAAGTAGTCTGGTGTGATGTGACTGTACAAACCACAATTGCATTGTGGGCTGAATTTCTGTGAAGGGCAGAGGTAATTGGTTAGAAAAAATAAATAGAATAGGCACTGAGCATCAACAACAGTTGATGCCATTGAAGGAAGGGATAGAAAAAAGATTTAAGAGACAAACTATTACCCTGCCTAATGCATAAACAAAGAGGATATCGCAAGACAAAAAAATAAGGTGAAAAAAGCTTTTAAAAGAGTTTAGAGTTTAGCCAAAGTTAATTGAGTGTGTTAAGTCTATTTAGTTTTAAAGGTTTCTTTCACTGTGGAATAGCTATTGATCTCTCGGCTAGGCTCTTTCATCTTTTGAAAGGTACACCACCATTCTAATTACTCCCAGTTGAAAACATGATTGTTGTAAAGAAAAGAGATTAACTGTAGCTATGTACTACTGTATCCCAGTAAATGAAACAAGATTCCAGGCTTTTGTATTCCTTTTGTTTGTACCAAATAAACTATTAAGAGTAATTCGCTAAACTATAATAAGTGATCAATATTTTCTTCACCTCTCTATCCCTATGTTTCTACAACATCTATCTATCCATTTGTTCAATAGGAAATAAAGCCGGATCAGCATGAACTAACCGTTTGACATATCAAAAGATTTTATAGTTTTTTTTCATTTAGCTTTTGCCTCTGGGCATCTTGTTTTCATTGGAGAACAGTGCACTGCAACAAAATAAAGCCATTCATTATCTAGGTTGTTCCATTTGAGTTTTAGGGGTATATTAAACAATTTTCTTAGAACTGTTAATTGGTCAAAATTTAGGAGAAATTTGTCAGGTGTGGTGTAAATTACTCATCTATCCACAAGTTTGAGGGTTAAAAAATGAGAAGTGTTTGAGTAAGGATATGTGGGATAAGGGCCTGGTTGGATTGAAATAGTGGTGGTTTAGTCTGGTATTTCATGTAACTGCTTTTGTTCTGCTAGGCTAGTATTTGATTTGTGGTAATCACAGCAAGGAGGGGGTCTTCCTTAAGTGTGTGATAAAGCAGGAATTCAGCTTTCTTACTCATTTACATTATGAATTACTTATATATAGTTGCCTAGCAACCTTGCAGACTATAAATTTAGAACTGAATAGTGAATATTTTTGGCACCATGTGGTCCAGACACAAAACAAGTGTGGGGTGAATGAATATCTTAATTCTTATAGAATAGAATGTCATTCTGTTGTTACTTGCTATTTTAGGTTATTATATTACTATACTGTTATTTTTACATTTATCAGTGTGTCATTAGCTGCACCCACATATTTCAAGGTTATGGAAAATGTGGTTTTGAATTCACTTTCAAACAAATTGCACTGTGACATGGCAAGACAAGACAAGATGAAACCTCGTAAATGAACTCATTAAAAGGCAAGTACATAGGCTATACCATGGAAGTATGCCTATACACACATAGGAAGGATTGCCTTCAAAATTTCTGATGAAAGATTTTGAAATGAAACTAACTACAAACAAGTGAAAACTATTCTTTTACTTGAACCAAATATCTACCGGTACTATTGTCAATATAGTATCTTAGTAATTATTGAAGAGATGTTAGAAACATATGATAGGCCCAATTAATAAGGGAAATTTTACTTGTAGAAATTCCCTTTAATCAATATTTATTTTATTTATTTATTTCTACTTTATTCAAAGAGGGTGACCATTCCACTTAAAGGCCAGCTGGTATTCAAGGGCCCTCTATTAAAAAAAAAAGACAAAATATGAATATATAGATATAATATAATTAGAGAAATATAGTAAAAATGACAAGCACAGAAAAACCATACAACAAATAGCTTATGCATTAAAAAAGAGGAATAATAAAAGAATAAGAGAGCTCATCAAGGGTACAAAATAGTAAAATGTCCATAGGAGCATTAATCATTAAAAAAAAATTTTAATTGAAAAGCTCTTACAGAAATATAACAAGAGACAAAAAAGCAAAGATCACACGGAAACAAAATATTTTACTTAAAATTTTTTTAAAAGCAATATACAGTACTATACAAAATGGTTCTTGGAAAAATTATGGCAGATTTAAGTTGATAACATTAAATAAACACAAACCCCTGAAGAAAATGCTGCTATTTAACAATGATGATGAAGAGAAATGCTAAAATAAGGAAGATTATTCTGAGAACTCCAGTCAGAAATAGTTTAACCTGTGCTGTGTTAATCCATGATTTTATACCTCCATGGTTTATCAAAGAAGAAAAATTAATTAGTAGCAAGTTGTCTCCATGAATCTGATAATATGTAAATTTAAGTATTCATCAACGGTTGAATTTACTTTAAGTCACTATACATATTTGTAGTGATATAAACTATTCTAAATAGCTGTTATTGATCCTTCCTCTTGGTTCCTTGCATAGAACCAAATATTTAACATACTTCTTTTCAACTTCACTAAGCTTGCAAATAAATCTAAGACAATTCACACTTTTATGTGTGTGGAGCTGGGTAATACCAATTACCAGATTTAATAGCTAGATTCTGTACACAATTAAAGAAACACCCCTATCCAGGATAATGTAGCTGGCCCAAACTATGCAGTTGCACAGTCTGACTACTTTTGCCATTCAGTCGCAGACAAGAGGCATACAACATTAACTGCTTGAGTTCTTGCACTTACTTGCTTTTTGGAAGGCTGTATATTTTCTGAACCTTGTGTTTGAGGGCCATCCTTGATTTCTACCAATAACATTGTACTTTTTATTTTGCAAGGCTGGTTTTAAACTGAATATCCATTGGGCTACACAAGTACCCAGCTGCCAAGTTTCTGATTCGCTACAATCTCTGTCATGTGTTTAATTAATTTGTGAACTAAATACATAACATAACTTTTTAGTCTAAAGGAATGTCCCTTGTATTTCACTGATTGAATCTAACAGGATTTTTTTCTTTTCGAAAATTGTGGAGATAACTATTACAAATTTTTAGTTGACTATAGATGCCCATTGCAGATGCACAGTGAGATGTATGGATTTGATAGGCAAGCTATCAACTAGAAAGGTCGTGATTTCTTCCTATACGGATTCATATTAAGTTTTCAGATGCTAATATTTGGTTGTGTTTTAACTGTCTTTGGATCTCATCTTGGATACATTAATAGAAAGATGATCAAAAAACCTGATCATAATTTCATAGACAGACTACTTCTTTTGTACTTTGGATTGAGTTACATGTCAATTGCAGGTAGGTAACCTTGGATTCAATTAATAAAATAGCTTCAAAGTGTTCTATTTGTGTCAGGTGTAATTAATGAATTCAAACCCAAATTAATATGAATAAATATGTATGTTAATTATGGAAACCATGAAATATTCATTGTTTATATAAACATTGATGTCATCATCATGGTTTGGTTGATTGATTGATCTAACATCACATGGATAATATCTTCTGATCTTTCTTTTTCTTTTTTTTTCTTTTTTGCAGCCCCAATGGAATTCTTTCCTAAACATATATGATTGAACTATATGAAAACCCATTTATTTCTTTATATTTTTGTTAAGACTATTTTGCTTTTTTAAATTTGGTAACTATTTCATTCATAATAATGTTTTTATTATAATAATTATTAAATAAGTAATAAAAATAATTTTCATATAACAAATTAATAAAGGTAATAAATTGTATGGCAATTGGATATATTTATGAACATTTTCATACATGTTATTTCTGTAGGCTTTATTTAGGACAGAAACGAATACACATTCAAACCACCTCTAAAAACATAAATTACTTTTAAATACAGCAATTATCGGTGGGACTTCACTCTACTCTTGTTCGGTCATCATTTAGCGAAGGCTAACTGTAACCCTAACTTTAAAAGATAGTAATTCTAGCCCCAATTGAATATCATTAAAGACTATGGCGTATTCATTGGGTTCAGAGAGCAATAAAGGGAAATAATCGACTTGTTACTTGATCAGTAATTCTCAACTATGTTTCTGGGCCATTAATAAGTGTACGGCATACGCATACATAACCAACATACAATAATTGCATGATTTTGGTACTAAGATTGTAAAAGTAAATGTGAATTAAAACAAAATTGTATAGTTGTTATTTAAAATGAATTATAACAGACATTTTCAGTATGGTCAAACTTAGGATGCCATTTACGCTTCTGTGGTCAGATATTAACTGCATGGCCGTATTACATCATAGGGGTGTTGTGGACACCACATGGGTTTTCTCTGGAGACTACTATTTTGTCTACTGTAGATAAAGTAGGTGTTTATTACAAACCACTTCCATATCTGTGGTTACAGTGATAATATCTTGAAGCTAAACCATTAAAACAGCATAATCAGTGTGCTAATGATTTTAAGGATTATTTTAGTCTATCAACTTACAGTAGGGGGTCATACATTATCTTTTTCAAAAGAATACAACCGCTGTCCTTTGTCCTTGTGTGTTATATGGTACATTACTTAATTTATTAACAGCAACATGGGGTATATTGTGTAAGATAAATTATTCTAGTAATTAATAATTTATCACCATTGCCCAAATAAAATGTTCTTAACCCTCCAGTACAGTATGTCATAAAACCTAAAAAAATTCAATTAAAACATGAATTTAAAATTTAAAGAAATTGTTTTGTCTTAATTTACATAGATAGATAGAGATCTTCCTTTGACATTGTTCTTCCTTAAGGTCCAGTCAACAGTTAAAACATGTTAAAAATATAAAATATAATTAAGAAATTATGTACAAAAACCAATGTGAATGGGAAAACACAAGAAACAAGGAGAAACATTTTTATCTAATAAATAAATTTTTTTGTGGGAAGCCAAAGTTAAAGAATTGATTGAACTGGGGGAAGATTGTTCCACAGTTTTTTCTGAGTGGTATTTGAATGTTTTTCTCATGTTTAGATAATTTAACGCTTGTGATGTTGCTATCAATTATAGCATTACTTTGTATGCACACTTCAGTAAGATAGCATGCGCTTGATCAGTGTAACATTAAAATTTGTTTAGATTTTAAGCCTTAATCTTCTAGTTATTTTCCCAAGTACTCATTCCCTCAAGTCCTAGTTCTTTTCACTGTATCAAGACATTATAAGCCTTTGGTAATGATGAGTTGCTTTCGTTTCTTCTACTAAACTTTTAGGGTTTTCAACATTTAATTTGAAAGAGCATTACAAATAGGACAAACATTATTAAATTTCTATATTTATTGATCTTATTTAAAATATGCAATATTGAAACGTATCAATATTAAATTTCTATATATGGAAGTAAAATACACTTGTCAGTAATAGTTATGGTCAAAAATACTTAGCTTTTGGTAAATATATACGCAGTTTGTACATGATTGGAAGCTTCCTGGTACCTTTGGGCCTTTTACTATTGAACCTATCACTTGTCAGCTCAATTGGGTGCTTCAATCGATGTGCGAAAGCCTTTAAAGACTTTCCCTCTAGCTTACCCTTGAAAAATGTGTCAACCAACCGAAGGTGTTAAAAATTTCACATTTCTTGACGCTTCTGGCTTAATATTTTCTATTAGGAAAGATTTGTAGAGATATATGGAACCTCTAATTTGTGTAATCATATCAAATTATATTATGTAGTCTAAATCTGTCATCTGTTGAATTAAGTAAATTTAACAACAGGGTTACTGCTCTTTCAGTATAACATTTATTGCGTTAATAAAGATTACCAACCACAGTTCATGTATGGTATCTGATTGGTAAAACCATGCATTGAATGAAGTTCTGATGTTTTCTGCCCTTGGCACCAATATTATTAGGCCTATGGTTTTCCCATTAAGGAATTGACTGTAGCCCAGTTGATAAGGACATTTTTTTCCCTAGAAACCTCCAGTCCTTTTTATCTGGAACTTGCTTGCAGCTCCAGCATTCTTTGTCGCCTAAAAAGAACGAGATATTGATTATGAGTTAAACATTACACTTTCTATTTAAATCTTAATTAGCATGATTATTCGGAGAGGTGAACTACTAGACAGTTAGGCTGCACACTATTAAACCCTCAAAACAATACTGCGTGTCTTTACTACTAGTTTTTAATTAACTAACAAGATTAAACCATTCCTTTGCGTTTAGTACTGGGTTTACATGTGTACTTGAATGTCATCTTTTCAAATTAAGAAGTTTCACACTTATAAATGTTAACTTAAATGTTGTTTTTTTAGTTTTTTTTACTAGTTCCAATTTATTACTGTATATTTCTGTTCCAGACATTTATCTCCCCATAACTTATTTGTATTTGTCATACGACAGAATAGTAAAATTTCAATGTAATTTATTGATGTAATACTTCAGTGAGAAGTCTATAAAGTTGTTTATTCCTGGCGTCATGCTAACCATTTGAGATTTATATGTAAACTCAGGAAAATATTTGGAATAGTTAAAAGATGTTCTATTTATTTTTATATTACTTAAATGGTAGCAGTAATTTTAAAAATAACTGGAGAGTAGGCATACTTCAGCTTCCAATCCTCATTTATTTATTGCTCAATTTTTTTTATATATCCAAAGAAACGACTTTGATTAAATGTGATTTAAGGCGCATAAGTAAATGTTGCTGTTTTGTGTGTACAGCACAAATTGTTTATAATGCTTAATAGCAAGTTCCTTATTTAAAGACTCATTTGAAACGGGCCTACATTGTATTCAACCTTTTAGAGTAATTATTAAATGTAATTCTAAGATTGACAAGTTTTATGATCCAACTACTTATGTACCTGATAAATACAGGTCTCTCCCAATTAAAGACCACTTTTATTTCCATGGTCTTTAGCAGCTTTGGTCTCTAATTAGAATAATGAAGATAAAAGACATTGTTAATTTGGAACCACAAAAAAAGTGATCTTTAATTGGAGTGATCTTTCTTTAATTAGAGGGAGACCTAGTAAGTATAAAAAAAAGTCATCATTTTTTTAAATCATGTATCATACTCTACTGCAGAGCGATCATATGGTTATTGAGCCTAAGGCAAAGCAAATCGAAATACATTTAAACAAACTAAGACATCATGAAAAGCGTTCATGAATACATTTATGACCATGATAATTGATATAAAAATTTGTTACTCAACAAGTTTCTAACCATCCTACTCATCAACCTGTCTGGAGACACAGTGTCCAGGTGTTTATGCTAGCAGAGCCCATATGTCACACATGGGAATCGAATGATATTTATATTGTATTTTGACATATTACCACCTGCATATGTTCACCTGGGGTTAGTTGATCTAAACTTCCAAGAGTTTCCTCTAATAACCTTGAATCCTATAGAAATTCAGGCTATATAACTGCACATTAAGTAAGAAAAAAACAGCAATTTTGAAGTCCTTTTAATATATATTACCAACGTAAATTGAGTAAACAACTACCTTGTTTATGAAGGAGACTGCATGACGTTCACAGAGACAGTAACTAATCTTCATACAGTATTGGTAAAAAAATATCTAAACAACATTTATTCAACTTAGTTTAGTATTTCAAACCAGCAGATAAATCCTAAATCAATAACAGTCGAACAGCAGAATACCCATTCTAAAACTGCATACGGTAATTTCTGTCAAGATAGGTGACTAATTCTAGTCATCAGTAATTTTGTCCTTAATTTCTTTTCTATAGGGAATCACAAAAATTATAATTTTTGCATTTTCCAATAACATCAAAGTAGCTAAATTTTACACCACATAATTTAACTAATTTTGTTGGGAAACAGTATTTCGAGTTCTTTACGACATTATTGAACTTCTTTAAGTAGACTTAACCCGAAACACAATAATTCAACCATGCTTTGACTATCAGCATTCAGGATTTGATCAGAGACTTGTGGTAAAATAAGCAACCTGTTTCTAGTTGGTAATTGGACTAATTTTTACAAAGCGTACCTCAGGCATGTTGCCCTAATAAAGCAATGAACTTACTACCTACTACCAAGTCATTTCTTTTCAAATCCATCAAGGAGATTTAGATGTATCCATCAAACTCTCTTGTAATGAATCTCATAGTCACTACTTTATTAGTGTGCCAAGCTATTGTACATATATCCTTATTTCTTTGATAAAATTGATAAAATTGTCCCTGCCCGGTAATGATCTGTATGAAGTATACCCGTAACTTTTCCCCACTCTGTTGCCAAATCCCCAGTTTTACATTTATGGGTTTCCACATGCAAAAGCTTTAAGAAACTGATTAAGGATGGAGAGTGTTAAACTTTAGTGTCATACTGAAGAAAAATGTAAAAGAAACAGAAGTGGAAGTTTGAGCGACAATAATATACCCGAAAATCAAGTTGGGATAAAATAATTAAAAACTGCTCTACTCCTGTTTGTTCCCTCACACATGTTAAATGTAAACGTGAAAGGAAACAAAAAATTGAAACAGTATGTTCATGAAAATTTGTAATACATTTCATGATAAAAACATCTGTGAAGTAGTAAAAGCATTTCTCCAATAATTCCGATTTTAATCCTTGCACCAAAAATGCTCCATTGTCTTAGCTAAGCCTACCATGTCAATGAACCTTTACTATTTCAGGTAATATACAGTACAGGACAGGGCTAACTTGCTCCAGTCCTAGCATCTGTGTATCTAATTAGGCCCATAGACTGTAGGCCTAGGATAGGTGCTAAAATAGCTGAGCCAGTACTTTCCATAGGATTGTTCTTGTTGTCAAATTAAAGTGTACACCCCAGGGGCCTTGCTCCCTGACTGTGCTGCAAATTAATGCCAGCCAGAGGACATCTGCTAAGATATTAAAAGGTGTTACCAAGGTGACAGAAGTGTGAAAAATTATGAATGAAGTATCCAAATGAGTGAATGCTAAGATAATTCCGAGCAAGGGTAAAAGCATAAAACATTACGACATATCTCTTTGATGTTCAATGGAAAAAAATCTTGTTCAGATTTACCGAAACATTTCCTCAAGGTCTATTTCTATAACCTATTGTTCTTTGCGTAATGTCTACCCACAAGGCAATGCAATACACATGATATTAATTGCATGTGACAGATGAATGAAAATTATTTTGTTGATTCAAAACATAAATTAAATAAATCATAATTTTTTATTTTTTTTTACTATTAAACCAGAAACATATCTTTACCGCACCAGCAAATTTTTGTACCCAGTTTATTTCAGATTATGGTCAAATAAATAAGTTGATTTTAAGGCTTTGGAAATGTTGGGTGATGGTTAATCATATGGTTATTTGTGGAGAAGTTATCAATTTGACTTGCGGACAAATGTACATACTATTAAACATTTCAAGGCTAGACACATTGAACAAAGAGTAATATTCCTGGTACTTTAAATTTAAATGTATTTTTTCCATATACTTTTTGCTGTATACCAAATTTTATTGATTTTCTATGTAAACTGTGTGTAACATATCTGTTTGTGTTTAACCTTCTCAAATATTTTGAGTACAGTCACTGGGCAGCCATAAGTTGTTTGTACAGCAGGTCTCTGCAGGGTTCAGGCCAGTTTTCCTTTTAAAAAGCAGGCCTAACTTGTCACTCCAATGTTGTTTCATCAACTCCATGTGCCTCTTTTCTGTGGCTGATCAGTTGTTGACCTGCCAGATACTGTACAGTACAGTACCAGTGTGTTTGGATAAATCCCATGTACAAATAGTTACAGGGAATCTTGGCTCTAAGACATAAAAGAACCCCTTTTCAGCCATCATGTTTGGGTTTTCTATTATTCAGAATAGATATAACTTGATAAGTACTCAATCTCTGAAATACATTCTTCCTGGCTCTGCGGGTCTATATGAACATAGAGTAAATCTTTGTTTTAAGTCTGGTTGTTAGTATCATGGAGGTATTTTTATACCTCCATGGTACCATCCAGTAAGGAGTTGTTAATTCCCAGGTATGAACTAGAATTCAAGGGGTAACTGGCAACCAAGTCAGTATGTACAAAGGTTACAATTGACACCTAGAAAAGGAACAACAGGGAACTGCAAATGTATATTATTTATTGTTTTAGTATCAGCTGTTTGATCCAGGCTATATAATTAATCTTTTGGTTAATCCCTTGTCTACAAATGGAGGTAAACACAGACAAAAAAAAAACACCCCATTCATTCTGCACAAAAATATATAGATAATCATATACTGCAAGTTCAATTTGGCTGGATGATACATTATATTAAGGTTGTTAAGAATTAGTATGTAAGGATTAGCTTTTAATTATCAGGCAGATAATAGGCAATAAAGACCAAAGTTTAGAAGAACCGCTGTGATGGAGAGAGGTAATGTGACCTGCTCAAAGTTCAGTAGTGAAACAGCTGGGGTGATTAGTGATCCATTGATTATTATTCTCTATATTTCTTCATGTTCAATAGCATCATAAAGGATTTAATTTTCTGTATATATAGCCTCTCAATGAACCGTTAAAAAAATTTCATCTGTAGAATTTTCAAAAATCTTTCTGGATAAAATGTAAACATAAATTACAGTATGTTGTTCATTGATTTCAAGTAATTATTAATCCTAAATGACCAATCAACAAAAAATTACATCAACTTTACTTCAAATCGGCGTTCCAAGTCTTTCTAAACAAACTCCGGATCCATAGCAAAAGTCAAGCAATGCTAGAAACATGTGTTTTATTTATTTATTTATTCGAACATACACCTTCGAAATGGTGGCACTTAATAAAAAATTGGTGCATTCATAAAAGAAAATCAAAACATAATACAAATACAATATGAGTTAGCAAAGTTTTAAAAAAAATAATAATACTTCATAATCTTGTATGAGGCAATGTTACCGGGCCTACACTTCAGAGGGAAATGGCTACTACTTTAAACAGCTGCTGTTCAAATTATTGAGAGACTGCAGTGCCAGTAGCTATGTTGTTTCTCCACTTAATATTAATGGTCAACTACAGAAAAATAGTAAATTTACATTTCTCATTAACTAAATTAGAAGTAAAAAATGCAATAGGTGCCTAATAAAATTTTCTTTTTGATATCTAATTTTGATAAACTAAGTATTAATGCAGATAATTTACTATTTTCTCATGCATTTTTTGTGAGGACAAACATTTGTTTATTGAATCTTTAATCATGTATTGAGCTGCTGATGAAATCTTTTGATATGGAAAAGTTGTTTGAATTTAAACCATGTGATCTGCCTTGATTTAATAACTACTGTAATTAGTCCTTATTTAATTACATTAACATCAAATTAAATGATGAAGCAAATCAAAAGTAATAGCATTAAATAATGAATTAGTAATTGAAGTTACAATACAAGATGATAAACCGGACCTGTGAAATTTCTTGTGTAAAATCTTGTGAATGTTTGAAAGTAAATTTCTTTCAAATGACTTTTTTATTCAATTGAATTACTGTAAGGTGTATGTAAATCTTTTGTAAATTCAATGAAGTAATGATTGAATATAAACAAAAGCTAAATGAGCAAAAAGCCGAAGTTTCTGTTAGAGTTTAATTCATATTCTCCTGCTCTATGTTATGAAAACAATGAAATCAGTCAGACATATTGGCGTCACTTTTGAAGACACCTATTCCTTTAATCAATGCGTCTCAGATACCTTGTTGTGTAATTTAGTTCCATTTAAGAAAAATTTAGTATAGCTGAATGTATGAAAAACATTTACACTATACATTCTTTCTATAACTATGTTAAAGCCATGAACATTTGGCTTATAATTCTTTTGATTGATTTTTGAAAGTCTATAATATTGTTTCTGACTTAAATTTTATAACATTGACTTGAGTATTTTTGTTTTTTTTTTGGTGTTTTTTTTTTTTTTGGTAATGTATCTTGTATGTTTGTCACATGATTATTTCTTCTGATGTATTGTGCATACTGTAAATCCTAAATGTCAAGATTTAAACCAAGAAATATTAGTTCCCATGGTAATATAAAGCTACTCATTAGGCTTTGCTAAGCCCTACTTGATTCAATATTTCTGGTTTAATCAATCCAGTATAGAGAAATGAATGTTTTATCATCATACTCCATAGTAATGTTCGATTGCAACACTGCTGTGTAAGAAGTGAGTGAAAGAATATAGTTTTCATATCAAAAATCATATTCATTTATTTTACTTTCTTTATATTTTATCCAATAGCATTTGACTGTGTAATATCCCTTGTTTAATACTGGTTTAATGTTTTTTTTGTTTTTGTTTTTTTGGTTTTTTTTTGTCTAATAATAATGTTAGATTCATTTTCCTTAGGAATTATTTCAAAATTTTCTGTTATTTACTGAACTATTTACTCATTTTTTAATCAACATATGTGGCTGTGACAAGCCAAACCAGTCCCTCGTCGCAAATCGTGTTTCAGAGAAAATGGCCAAAACATGCTGGAATATCAAATTTTTAAAAATCTATTTTATTGCACTAAACTAAACTTTATATATCTACACATCATTCTATGCTGTTATTTTCCCCATTTTCAATGTTAAAACAATACTTTTTAAGGATTTAAAAATAGTTTCTATATGAGAAATGCCTGAAATCATAAACTTTGATGGTTAATTTCTCGTACATTGTATTTTAAACAGCTGTATGTTTAAACGCTTGTAACTTCATAAGGAAATGTCCGATTTGAATGATTTTTTTACTATTTTGTAGCTATTATTTTACTCTCTAACACTGTATTAATAACTCAAAATCGATGTTTGCGACGAGTGACTGGTTTGGCTTGATTTTGCCACATATTGTGTCCTTGTCTGTGTTGCTAAATTTATTTACTGTTGGAAATTAATTAGAATAAAAAGTAAGCTAACTGACAACAATGATCACTGCGAGTTGATCTAATTGATTTGAATGATCGGTAGCAAACCTGAATGACGTTAACATATGTAGAAAGGGATTATTGAATGGCAGGCTAGCGGCAAGAAGATTATGACAATACGCCTGATTACTGTTTGATTAAACCTCCAGTCTTAGCTGTTGCACAGGTGAGTGGCGTATTACGGCAAAAAAACGTAAACATGCGTACCGTAAAGAAAATAACTGCCTATAGTTGGCATTCTCCGACGAAGCATACTTAATGGCTGTAGTGTTCTATTCAAGTCTTGTGGTCAATGCTCCCTAGAGTAAGGGAAAGAATAACAGTTTACTGGTACAATTGTAGTGATTATGAGCAGATGAGTGTGAAATCTTCAGCATGAAATTCAAGTGTTGACAGATCAATCGATCAGAGACCATAAAGTGTATGATGAGTCATTGATAATTGTTGTAGTTAAATGTCGTGATTAGCAATTAATCTGAGTAAGATGATGCATTGAAGAACATAAGATTATACTTATTATATTTCAACATACTGTAGTTTGGGATCACTTCTTACTACTTCCATTTGATAGACTATGAATAGTACAAGTTCAACACATTACTTCTCCAAAAAATTTGCTCTCTTATCTGAATAATCTACTTTGTACTGACGTTGTCCCAAATGATCACCTGGTATTGATGTTATTGGGGACATACATGCATTAAATGTACATGCACTCATTTTCAGCTTTGCTGCTAACATTATTTAATCGCTTGGTGGTGCCAGGTCTTTAATTAGAGCCTATGCAAGCATCACATACACTCAGCGTAGGGATTAAGTACTTAATGTTGCTTGAAATGTGGTAATTCATTGGGAGCATTAATGAACATTTATTGGTCTGTTTTCTATGGCTGCATTATATAAATATGCTTTTTTTTTGTATAGTCTATCGCTAATAATGGATGAAAATCTAGGAGACTATGGCAAAATTAACCTCAAGGCCTAGTTCGATTGACTAGTTCAGCATAGTAATCTGGGTGTCTTCATATCAAGGACCCAGTGGGGACAATGCATTTTTCTCATAAATAATGTGTTTCCCTGTAGCAAAGTGGAAATGCTAAGTGAGGGCATTCTTAGATAATACTACAGTAGTGTGATTTGATTTCTGCCCTAGCCTGGCTTATCTCTAACGACCATCAGACACGTTAATTAGCCTTCCACCTTGTTCTGAACTTCATAAGTGGTGCAACAAAGTAGGATTACAACATTGTATAGTACGTTAAAAAAACCTTCCAGTGTAAAAACTTCAGTTTCTCCAGAATCTATGACTGTTTATGACATTGCAAATGTGACATGGTTTATCGACCTTTATGGTTTTTTTTTTCTTATCCCATCGGCATTTACATTTCAACTTGTGTTAAATTGTTGAATACTCAGACTAATTTTACTCAGTAAGATTGTCTATTATCAAATTCCTCTCTAGATGTAAAGAAATTAGGACCGATCCGTAATTGAATTTGGTAGAGTGTTCTTGAGGCAATGATCATACCGCCGATAACCAATTCATCCTTTTTTTACTTGGTATTATTTTTCCATTGATATTAGATTAAGTTGGCAATATCTTTTGTGTGTGTCTTGTTGTACTTGGTATTATGTGTGTTATTGCCGCTGGCAATTTATTTTGTGTGGCATTATTGCAAGTTCGTCAAAAGACCTGTCCTTATTCATCTTCTACTCTCCGTTTCATCTACGGTCAACAACACAAGTTAAATATTTTTTTTTGGTACTGTTGTCAAGTGAAGAGTTTGATCAAGTACCCTTTCCTTTTTGCTCTTACCACAGGCTCTGTAATCCTTTACAATTATATACCTGTTAATTATCACACTAATGTAAAAAAATGACCGAATTGGTAAACTCTACCCTAGTTATCAGAAGAAAAAAAAACCCAGCAAGTCTGAATATTCATGTACTGCACCAGTTACAGAAAGTACAATTGTATTATGTTCTTAATATCTGAATATGGTACAGATTATGTTATTGTAGCTTTTGTTCTCAATTATTCCTTTCAGCCATTAAATTTGTCACATGTGAGTAAATCAAACCTTAGCTCACTAATACAAAAGATGCCTGTGTATTAGCCTAATCTTAAGCATAGTATCTGTGATCACATGATATAAAACCCATATCTAATATTTGATGTTGATATTATGTAGCTAGTAAGTAGATTAATGAGTAATTTATAAAACATCATGGAACAGGAAATTACTTGATTAGGATGAATGGCCTTTTTGGTATTAATCTGTGATTAGCAAACATCCCTGTTATGTTTGTTATGTGTATTAATGATAATTCTGAAAATCATTTTTAATATGAAATTTGCATACTGTGTATTAATATATGAGTAGATCAATTGAATTTAATAAAATTTAAAACATTTAAACATTGCACAACAGCTGAAAAAAAATTATTGCCAGTTGATGCTTAAAAAAAACAGCCCTTGCAGATCAGCATATAAATAATTGTTGATATTATTTCAAATAAAGTATTATTCAGTTATTCAGGGAGTCAAGATAATGGGAAAGATATTGATTGAAAAATCTAGGTATACCATATTATAGCTTTCAATATTATCTTTTAATTATTTGCTTTTGATTTTTTCTTGTATCGATCAGCATATTGCATATGAGATATACCACTGTTGGCACCAGACAATTCTAACTAATTCAGAACACAATCTTTTGGGAGTTGTGTTTTGAACAAATTTACAGTTAAAATGTCCCAGTTTGACTCAATCAGCACTCTAAATTAATCCCACCAGGTGACGAATGTGCGACATATTTAAAATTTATAAGTATAAGTGTCATTGATTTGGTGAATTAGCTGAGTGGTTTATAGATTTTTAATGGCGAGGTTCTGGAATGGTGTAGATAGGAGCATACACCAGAGAACAGCGTATAGCCGCTGTGTGCCATCATGCGCGAAAGATTTACAGCATGTTGACGTCTTAATGAAGACAACAATTGGTGTGTGTTCGTAATGAGCCAACTGTCGTTACCATCATATTCTGTTCTTCTACATAAATTGTAATCACCATTGGATTTTGGCAGGATAGAAATTATTGTTCATATTGCTTTATTAAACATTAGCTCTGTTCATGCGGAATCATGTTTCCAGAGGTTATTGTTCCACATAATTATGCTTACATTAGAGCTAGTTAGAAAATTGTGATGATTTGAGGTATGAGTAATAATACTGGTGTATTTCAAACAGAAGAAATTGATTGAAATTAGAGCAGGAAATAATGAATGTTCTGACCGATTTGTTTTCTATACTTTTTTTTATGGTTTGCTGTTGCTAATATTCACAACAAACAGAAAATATGCACACCAATAGTAATCACATAAACACACAATTAATGTACTACGTAGCACCTTTTCAAATCATTAGACACAATCGATATCCCGCGCAATACCATCACATATCAGCACAAGAACAATATGCTTAAAGCATGAATGTTATCAACTTCTAAACACACATTACATGAACAAAATCATCATCATCATAATCATCATCCATATTATTCTCAATCTGTAGTTTCCAATCTTTTTTGTAAAGGCCTCTCCCAAATCAGAACATGTGTCTGTCTTTTATTAATCTTTTCCATGCTGTCATCTTTTTTTTTCTAGCTTATCTCTTCCATCTTTCTCTTAATCTTCTGTATCCTTTTTCGTCCACAAAATAACATCACAATGTTACACAAGGTGATATCACAGTGATACCGCCAATACCAGCAGTCAGATACAGTACACAATGCTATCGTAAATACATCACAAAGACACATAGAAGAAAATCACATTGACTTGCAATGTCATCACATCAACAAATCTCATTGACACCAAAACGCAATCACATCATGGACCTAATAATATAGAGATATTGTACTACAGTATGCGATCATATAACCACATTGCAATTGCTAAGAAGAATATGTGAATCGAAAAAATTTTCCCTTTCCTAATTACACATCTGTCAGCATTATTACTTTCTTTAATTCTAATATGAATTATTCCGATAGAAACGCAGTTTACACCATGCTGAATAATGTGGCATGGCTGTTTTTTATTTGCATTTGATTTTAGAGAAAAAAATCGCTACCTAATATTGTGTTGTTCCAGTGTCCAAAACTAAGCAGATTGATTCTAACGAGACTCTTAATATGCAAAACATCTTTTAAGGGAAGATACATTAATTGTATTTGACATTGTCCTGTGTGTTTTGTGCGACCTGGGTGACCCCACAGATGTTTTGTGTCAGCATTATTTGTATTCTATTCTTGGGGTACATTAATATTCTATTGGACAGGAAATTAAGAATGGACTTCAGATTGGTTAGTTTTTCTCCACATTTTGTAATTCATCAAATGTTCTGTTAACATTAAAAGAATGATTTTTTACACTGATGATGACTATTTGACACAGATGAAACATGTTTGTAAGAATCAAATATTGGTATATTACTTATACATTTTTAATTTTTTTAAATTTCTTTTGGACATCAATTTTACAATTTGGAAAATTGCTCATTTATTTCATACTTTTCATATTTCTGAAGACCATTGCCTCTTAAAAAACAAATGTAAAACAAATTGAATTGAATCCTAATGAATAGTATAAGGTAACAAAAATTGTTAAGCCAAAAGAAAAAAAGAATACGCAACACATTGACCTTTCTTAGATATGAAAGTTATGCAAAGAAACCCTATTCATAACAATACCAGATAGAACAATACTTACTTGCATAATAATTTTTTTTAAATTACAATTTCATAGAAAAGTTTGTTTTTTTTTAAATATCAGAAGAATCCTTTAATCCTCATGGAAATGTTTTATGAAAAGTGGGCAATATATGATTGAACAGTATGCAAGCCAGATATATTACTTGGATTCATCACCCTTATAAATCATAATGTAAGAAAGTGTAAACCTACTGAATTGACCTACAGTATTGGGTCGAATACAACTATATTTCTCTGATTTTATCTTTTATCTTAAGCTTAATAGATTCTCCATGAATATAAGATACAACTTTTTTAGTTCCTTTGTGACCTTAGGTCACATGGAACTAATGTAATGGTTCACATGTAAAATGTGTGTATGAGATGTGACACCAAAAGAGACTTTTTGGGAGTAGGTGAACGACTGGTGTATAGGTCGCGCCCCAAACTTCGAGGGGAAAATCGCGTATTAAATTTGCGGCTTATTCACCGGAAAATATGGTTTATGGAGCAAAAACTTGTGTTTCTTTATGATTTTAAGGGTGGGGGGGGCGGCGGAAGAACTTGTATGAGGCTGGGCAGAAGGCCTTAAAAATAGCTTTAGGATGGGCGCAAGACGTCAAGAGTGGGCGGCGCCGCTCACCTCCGCCCTGCATAACGACATCCCTGCACTTCTCAGAACCCCTTACCCCCTCCCCCTTTCATAAATTTCTGGATCCGCCTCTGATTTTTTTAAACTCAAAATGAAAATACTGTACTACCTTACACAATCATTATTCAAAAAGATACACTCAAGTTTTTGCAATTCACAAATGTACATTGATTTTTTACGTACAAAGGAACGTACGCACCCGCAGGGTTCTAGTTAAATATTTGTCCCAATTAATTTTTTTTCCCAACACAATTAATACCAGTATGATTACACTAGTAAACATAGTTTTTACGGAAGGAAGCTATCCCAACAAAAGAAACTGGTAGGTTTGACCCTGAGATGCATTTATATATTTTAAAATGTGGTGATAAACATTAACATGACAAAATAATGATTTATGTTCGCATGCTAAAGGTCATAGAATATGTGTTACATATAGGGTCTATGATATAGCATTTCTAGTAGGAACTTGAGATACTGTTTCATATGATTAGTAATAAATCATCAGTTGGGATCTGCTTCAATTGAAAATATAAAATTAGGTGATACTGAATACACATCCTTATCCTAAGCCTGAATAAAAAGACTTACAACTCCATTACAGGGCTGTTATTAAGTGGAGTGTGCGACTGCCACATGATTGCAGGGGCCGACATATCCCGGCGCTTTAGGCTCCTTCGTGCCCAACAGTTGGAGATGTTCAATTTATGGTCTATTGTAAGAATCATCGCTTTTGTCACTTGTCCTTGTGTAAGACTAGGCCCAGCAGCTGGAACTATTGAAGGGTGAACCCCTACCAGTGTGAATAAGAATTTATAGTTTGTCATGTCCATTTAACTTTTTCCCCAGAATGAACATAATTTGACCTTTTCATACCAATATTTTAAGATGCATCTAACAATGCTGGTGCTATAGAACTTTTTGGGAAAAAATGTAATCTTACAATCATTGGCACAATGCCAGATTGGCCATCGTTCATTACAACCATTTTATATTTTGGCCACTTTATTTTATGGTATAATAATAATAATAATAATAATAATAGTAATGATAGTAATAATAATAATAAAATAATAATAATACCAGAACTTTTTTTTTAATTCAGCATGTGTTAAATGCTTGTTGTGCAGTGCTAACCATCTATTTGAATCTACGAACAACTCTGTCGTCTTCCTTATATGAAATCTAAGAAACCGCCTGCATGCGATACATCAGTAAAAAATACCATAAAACTATTTAGATACTTTAGTGAGAATGAGGAACCGCATGACGGAATCTATAAAATTATGAAATTAATATTTGAACCATAAATATTAGAAAATAGCAGCTGAGTGCATACCGACTGTAACCATTACTTTTTTATGTTATTATTTCTGATCGGCCCTAGACAATGAGACTGAAATGAAATCAACTAATTCCTGTAATCATATTACCATTGGGAATTTTTTTTATAATACATCCATATAAGCTGTTGTGTTACATCTTTTATGTCTGAGGTACAGAAATAATTCTAAACCGTCATAAATGTTAGATTGCAACCAGAAACATATTTATCATTGATGGAACAGATAGTTTAATTTCAGAAGAGAAGATTTGTCAATCCAAAAAATGTTCAGGAACAATTTAATACTATCAATATTATGATGGCATTTGTCAAATTCTTCATGCAGACTATTGAATTCATACTAATTGTAATTTCAATGCAACTTGCCTTTATTTTTTCTTTCATCTTTCATTTTTTATCCATACTGAAACATACAACTCGTTTAACTCAATACTTTCTGTAGCTTCTCACTTTAATAAGTTCAATAATTAGCCTAATGTTTGCTATCATTAAAACTCAGGATGAACTGTGCCCTTGTTTCTGAATTTCTGCCAAAAGGATTTCTTTAAACTGGCTGTTAAGATTGCATTATTTCTGGTCTCTAGTGGACAGTTTTTGATGGCTTTAATATCCGAACTACAATAACATCTTCTAACTTTAAAATGAGTTTTGATACAATATAACATTATAATCTTAGACTCTGTGAAGCATGAATTGAGTTGGTATAGGCTGGTAGATTGTTCAGCTGCTGGTTAAGTATTATTTAGTAAAAACAACAGGTGTTATACTCCTGTATTGGACATATCCCTCCTCTGGAGAATTCCAAAATAACATGGCTCATAATACGGAGCAGGAAAAGGAGGCCATGCAAGCATTATACTAACTTTGTCCATCATCCTTACGGGAAGGTTTGCTAGATTGCAGCGAAAATTTTCAGTATGAAATAACTTTGCACAGATGAATAGTCATATATTTAGAAGGTAGACAAACTTTAAGTGTGACCGGTACACACCAGGTTAAAGCCTCCACCAGCAACAAGTAAGGCAAGCTGTGAAAGTTAACCAGGCCGCAACCAGATTATAGATGCCTTCCCCAAGGCAAGATTAGTAAGAAAATTACATTTTCGTGAATTTTTATATTTTACACTTAATGTAAAAAATGAGAAAATATTTGCAATTATTCAAGTCTCTTGTGGGTGGAATGCATTTGTTGATCCCTCCAACTCTCTCAACAGCCAACTGAATTGTATCTTTTCATCGTATCATTGTATAATCTTTAACCTGATGATGAATTGGGATTTCATATGCAGTTTATGGTCCTGCTTTCATAAAAATTCAAGAGAGTTCTATATGTCTATCACTTTTTTTATATTTATTTCTTGCCAACTATGTTCTGATTATGAATAATTTTAATGTTGTTTCAGCACCTTAGTCTTATTAATAGAGGTAGGTCTGTGAAGGAAAAAAATCTGCAAAAATCCAATACAGTATGTTAGTTTTGTGAAGTTGTTCCACTTTATCTTTCTTTCCGGCAGAAGTAGAATCATCCGATTTGGATTTTAATTCTGCATCGTTGTCCGACAGCCATAGCAAGCTTGATCCCAGAGCTTCCCTCCTCATGTAGATCTACTTACATTTGCCTTTAAATTGTCGGTTTACAATATACCAGCAACCGTCTTTAGTGTGGCTAATCACATAGGATGTAAAATCAAGTTGTTTTTCCTGTAAAGGTTTACTCCTCATATTTGTTATGACCACTTTGTAGAGTCAAGGTTAAGGTTTAAAAAAAAATAAAAATAAACATTTATAAATGCAACTGAAGTGTAAAAAAAAAAAATAAAGTTATTTTGCATCAGCTAGGCCTAAGACAATTCGCATATTGTACAACTTTAATTGCGTCCCACTAGTGGCTGTAGCTGGCGACTATTTTCTGGAACCCTCGGGTCAAGTAGGCAGGCCTACAGTACCTTTGGGGATTTTAGTTACTTCTGTGATTATTATTTAGTATTTACCTATTTGACGCTTATCATGATATACAATGGGGAAAAGAAGCTAGGGGGAATTATGGTAATCTGATCTGAGAACAAAGAACAATGTTATTAATATTATTATATTTCGAATGCACTTTGTCTATTTAAATCCATTCACTGCAGATTTAATTTTGTAGCATAATTTTTGTTCCAAATAAAAATTACATTTTGGGAATTATTCCAGACATTTTAGGCGATTTGTGTTATCCGTCGATCTTTATGAATTGGGCTTCCTCAAAGGCATATATTATTAGAATGCTTTTTCATTATAATATCAAAATACAGTAAGTATTACCAACACTTGTTGATAAAATTACCAGTAAGTTTTATTGACCTAAATACAGAGAAGCATGCCCTAAATATTATTACTGTATATACACCCGATATTCAACCTCCGGCCCGCCAAAGATCCGGCCTGCACAACATGGCTAAAAATAAATCATTTTTCGGCCGATATTTAGAAAAACTTTTCTGTTTACAGAAACACCACCTAGGTGCCCCTACTCTGTGGCTTTTTAGAAGAATCTGGAATGCAATTTTTTTTGTTTTTTTTTTTCTAAAATAAAATGAAGAAGAAAATAAAATCACATTCAAATTGAAGTCTGAGAATATCATTTCTGACCATCTAGAGGTGCCATAATAATAAATTTTCTTACCTCAGCCCCAACCATGGTGGGGCCGAGGTTGTATTTTCCCCCTATCTGTGAAAGTTCTTCCCTGACCCTTTCTATTTTGAATCCACCGCTATAAAAGAAATTGGGTGGGGCTAACATAGAAAAAATTGAAATACACAATTTATGTTGGCCCAACGCTGGTCTCCACAAGTTGGAACTGGCCCCCAGCTTAAAAAGGTTAAATACCTGGGGTATATACTATACCATATTTCCTACGGTATATACAGATAAGCCCAAACTCTACTTTACTCTGGTAAGACTTTTACAATATTCTCAGAAAAAAAAAGTATTTGGCTTTGAATTAGGCATAAAGTGCTGAAAAATTGCCATTTGATTAAAAACTAAAGTCCCAATGGATAAGCAAACCTCAAAAAATTGGCCCTATTCTGTGTTTCAAATGGGATGGCTTACAATACACCAGAGAATCTCTATGTAATATAAAAAATAGATACAAAGATATCATAATGAATTGGCATTGCTTGCCAAATGGTTATTATTAATATTAATTTATTAAAATCATCAGTATTGCTAGTTAATAATTTTTATCGGAACTAACATTGTTATGAAAACGATAATCGCATAATCTTCCTAAGACTAGGAAATATGAAAATAATTGTGATGCTTAGAGGAGGGACCTCGGACTTAAGATGACCTTACTGTGACCTGATTAATTCTCCTCTTGCTGTCTTTATTATTGAATACCTACTTGTAAGTGGCATACTGCATCTTACTGACCTTTTCACTGTATGATTGAAATTTATATCTTTAGGTAGCATACTGGTCATTCTAAACCCAGGTATAATATGCTGTATTGATCTCATCATTGCCTTTATATTAGTAGAGTAGCCAGTAGCCCTTTATAAGAATAGTTCTCTGACCATCAATACTATTTTTGCTATGTAGTAAATGGAAAGGCCACTCACAAAACATATATTAAAATATTTTCTGGAAAATTTATTTAATTTAAAACCTAAACATATTTGATTGGTGATCTTTAAACTGACCTGGCTGACTCATGATGAAAAATTGTTAACCAACTTAAATTTATTTAATAAGTTAATAAAGACGCATTTTCTCCAAAGAATAATATTGTATAATTTAAAAGTACATAAATAAATATATTAAATTTAGTGTGGAGAAACCCTCCATATTTTCATACATGAAGTGAACGGTAAATGATTTTCAATAAAGCTACCTCCCCTGGTAAGCCGTGGAATGTGACTGTTTAGAATTGATCCCTTAAGATGGTTCACACATTCATTGCTACTATCTTCCATGACCTTAGCGAGTATTGGGATATGACTGATGGATCAGAGCACAGAGGTATAAATAATTATACATCCATGGTTTGAGGTGGTACAACTCTACCATTAACACTCCCTGCCCTCTGATGTCTGGTGATAAATTAAAATGAATGATGAATTTATATCAGGGAAGACATAAATTGTCAAATTAATCACAGAATCTCTCTACTCATCTTCATTTCAAGACGATGAGGGCAAAGGTCAAGCTTGATTGCTGCTGCATATCTTTGTCATGTTAAAGTATTTACTAACTACTGTGGCTGATTTTAAGTGTCTCTGTAAAGTACAGTACAAGTGTAATGTACTAGTACAATTATAACACAAGAATATATTTAATTCTAATCTGTAGTATAATGTCATCTGTTTCATTTAATTCTTTTCAGCAAAGTTGGAAAAGTGCATGACTGCCCGACCGGCGGTTGGAGACAACATAATGTCCCGGAGGCATTTTGGGGGGGAAAAAATTCTAAAAATAGACTGTTGTGGTATAATAGTGTACAGATAACATTTGGTGCTGGAGACATTTTATTGAGACAACTTTAATGGTTGGAGGCACAAACATGTTTTTTTCCAGGCCTGCTTTTCAGTACTCTTTCAAATGGGCATTGGAAGATTATACAACTAAACTAGATAATATTAATTATTTTGTATATTAGTATTTGTATTTATATAAACTGCCCACATGTATCTCTTGTTTCATCTAATAATAGGCAGTTGGATCATTTGCAAATATTTACTTGAAGAAGAAAAGTATACGATTAAGGTTGAAGAATCCAGCATAATATATATATATATATATATATATATATA